>NC_143155.1:9019696-9236867 GCF_041381405.1 Jatropha curcas
CTACATGCAATCAATCAACTCAAACTTCATAAATCACTTCCAAAGCCCAGTCAATCCATTTCTCAAATGTATAATAAATATCATCCATATATAATATATTAAAGGTTCTACAATATATAAACTCGTACAAAACCTTTATGAATCTCTTTTACATATACCATAAACATTTTTAAATGTCAAATATAGGTTGAACCTATTCTATCATATGAAATTAAAATCTTCTATCCAAAATTAGTTTATAACTCTGAAGTTAAGCAAATAACGGTCCTCCTCTGAATCTACTGCTACTTTTTAAGGCTTGCAAGTGAGAAAACTCAATGTGTTAAGTTATAGGCTTACCGGGTACAAAATCTCCAAACAAACATTCATTTCCACTTAAAGGCTATCATACATATAATTTTATTAGATATAAGTATTTTCCATTTCATTCATATTGTAGAAATTATTATTCATACAACTTAATTCAATTTCTTAAAAATTCTCATTTATTTATTGTAACACTCATTACCCGGTCCCGAAGGATTAGGCAATAGATGTCGTATTCTGTGCCATCTAAACATGCTTAAATCATAGTTTAACTAGACATAAAGAATTAATGAACCCAAAAACACATAGAATAAATTTTCAAAAATTCCTATAGAAAAATTGCAAGATTTTTCCTGTATCATCAATATTTTCCAAATTTTGAAACCTGTTAAAAGACACTTCTAAATCCATTGTATATTAAGATGCTTGTTTCTACACTTAAGACAACAAACAATTATTGATTATATATTGTTAAAACTAATTTTAATTTTTTTTTAAAAAAATTGCTTGTCGTTTTTCAAAATACAAATTCGCAATTTATTGTGCAAAGCTTTATTATTATTCAAAAACTTTGTCTTTTCTAAAAATTAAATATCTTTTACTATTAATAAATATTAATATATTTATAATATATATTTAATATTATTAAATAATAATATATTTATAATATATATACTATAAGTTTTTGTTTTGTTATTTTATAAATATATAATGTTTGATACATATTTGTTTTTGTAACAAATATACAATATTTTAATTATTTTCTTTTATTACGTTATTTGAGATATAGATTTAATATTTATTCAATTATAAAATAATAATAAATTAATTATATGATTTTCTATATAGGTGAATTATTTTATAATTTTATTTATACATTTATTTTGAAGTAGTATTTTTATCATGTCAAATTTTATTAAATTTGAATTTTGTGGCCCTTAATATTATGAAGAAGAATTATTTATTATGGATCTAAGATGATGAAATATATTTGAACGCAATGGATCTTGGAGATATAATTAAAGAAAGAAATTAAGAATCAAATAAAAAAAAAGCACAAAGGTTCATCATGAATAAATGCTTTTATTATTGCAAGATCATAAAATTGTAAGTTATTATAATTTTACAATATGAAAGTTATTATTTTATTTATTATAATTATTGAGATGTATTATTCATGTGGTACAAATTTTGATAATTGATGCATTTATTTCTTAACATATTATTGTTACTATGTTTAGAGCCTATATTAGCTCCCGATTTAAAATTATCAATGACATTTATACCTCGAATATGCTCATATAATAGTAATAACTAGAGAGAAATTTTTAATATATATTATGAGTTTACTTTTTGTCCTTTTATTATTGAACAAAATAAAGAGTCCTTAATAAATATTATGAAGCCTACCCAACCGGTGCTTCATTCCTTGAAGTGATATAATACTGGTTATAGAAATTGTGAAGTTCACCTAACTAGATTTTATGCACTCTCTGAAGTGATTGCAATAACACATATGATATTGGATGTAGAAGTGAACAATGATGAAGATATATAGATCATTGAGAATATAATGAGGTCACAGTTGAAATAATGATCTAAGCAATTATATTAACTAAGCAAATAATTAATAATAAATCTTACCAACATAAGTGGTACAAACAATGTGGCATATATGACTATTGCCATGTACTTATTATACATCAAATATGGAAAGACAAATTTGACTTTGGTAGTAAAAGTACATTTAAAGGTATAAAAGAGTAAATATTACTACCTAAATGAATAAATTTTACGCATAATGCATTATTCCAAAGATATTGATTAAAATAGATATTATATGGAGATAATCATTGAAATAAATATAGTTCTAAACCAGAAGTTTATAAATTCAATACTTTTATTTCGCATGATTTGTTGGACCATCTCAATCAATAATGACGCGAAAAAGAAAATTTAAATATTATATGGATATTTATTAAGAACCAAAAGTTTCTTTTAATCTAATGAATTTTTCTTGTTTACTTCATTCTCAAAGCAAATTAACTATTAAGCCATAACCAAATAAAATTTAAGTTGAAATGCTTGCATGTTCTGGAATATATAGAAGGCAATTAATTAATCAATTCATACATCATGTGGTTTATTTAGATATTTTATGGATGTATTTGAAAGATAGTTACATGATTATTAACTTGCAATTTGAAGTTTGTAAAGATTATTATCAATTTGCAACTTGAAGTGTCACGCCCCGACTCTAATCACCAGAGGAATTGTACGCTTTGGTGTAGTCCACGGACGCCCTACACCGCACTGTTTTGTCCTGCAGGTGAAATGGGAAACTTCCTAGGAGGTCACCCATCCTGAGATTTCTGTTAAGCGAGCACGCTTAACCTTGGAGTTCTTCCAACTCTCCAGCCACTCCACCCAAAGGCGCCTCTTATGATTAGTTTCCCCATTTTCGATATATGATTCGATTCATTCCTGTGTCCCGCATTCCACTACCCTAGCTAGCCTGCCATCCTAGAAGCTAGCCAGGAGCTTCGCTCTACCCGCCCTCTTAGGATCGCTTTGCCGGGTCGGGATGTCACATGAAGTTTGCAAAATTATTTGTGCAAATTATTTGATAAGAACATAATTTTGACATTATGCTATCAAGGCAACTTATCTTGAAAATAATGGTGAATTTACACATCATGCCTTTAATGAATGTGGTATGTGTTAATTGAAATAATTATAGGACAATCGGTTGTTACTTGATTTTCTTCATACTCAAAAAGATTTAGAAATCATTTATTAAGTGATTGCAAGACAATTATTATGAAAAAGAAACTCCTTATTCCTATAAAGGGATTTGCTATTAAATGTAGTAACACTTACTTACATCAAACCGATAAGTTATTATAAGTTCTCCTTTTTATAACTGATTTTGGATCAGAAATAAATATTATCCATTGAGGAATTTTTGGATGTGCAATATATATTCTAACTACTCCACACAATGCACTAAGATGAGTTTTTCAAAAGAGGTTGAAAATATATATATCGAGAATAAATTTCCATCTATATCTGGAATTTTTAGTGAGACTTTATCTATGGCCAAGTTTGTTAATTGCTATGATCCCGATATCAATGGAAATAAGTCCATAGAAGGATAAATTAATTAGAATAAAATTATCATTATTATACCTTGATCATCACGTAAGGCAGCATGAACTGAAATTTTTAAAGATAATTCATTTGTAAAATGTTGTAATTAGTTGCCAGATAGATCTACTGATCCAAAAAGAAGATAACTAATCTCACACACTAGCTGCGAATGCTCCTATTAGAATTAAAGTCCCTAAAGGACAAGCTTTCTATGCTAATGAGTTTAAGGCACCCTTGAAGCATGGTAGATCGGTTCCAAAAGTGAAACCAAAGAAAGCAGTAAATATTCAATGAAAATTTATTGAAAAGTAAATTCTAGAAGAGATTCTAGACATAACTAATAAGTTTTTTTGAAGAAACTGAGGTACATGAAATCAATAAAAATTATAAGTTCTCAACAAATTATGTCATGTCAGGACAAGATGGAACCGATATAAAATAAACATCGATGATATTTTTGTATATGATATAACACTTAACTTTTTGAAAGATTATGGGAATTTTGAGTATTGTCTATTGAGAATGTTGATATAGAATTTATTGGCTAAAATAGTACAACGCATTTGACATTTAATTTACTTGAAAAGCAAAGCTTTGAAATTTTAGTCTAAACATCAAAAGATGTCAAACCAGTAGAAAATTAAATATATTTATGCAAAATAAAACGAAATGGGGTTATAAGATATAAAACACAACTTGTAGCGAAAAATTTTCGCAAAGAACTATAATTGATTATAAGGACATATACCCTCATGGGGTGGATGCAATTATAATTTAATATTTGATTAGTCTGCAGTTCATGAAAACTCAAAATGTGTCTAATGGATCAGTAACTATCTATTTACATGGTTCAATTGATGTCGATATCTAAATGAAAATTCTTGAAGGATTTAAGTTGCTTGAAGCATAAAAATTAAATTCTCGAGAAATTTATTCGATCAAATTATACGAAGCTCTATATGGATTAATGGATAATGATATCCATGAAAGATTAAAAAATTCTTGAAGTAAAAAAATTGAAATCCCAAGAAAATATAATCAAAAGATTTCTATTGCGAGGTGGGAAAGAACAGGGCCTAGTTTCTTTGCTTAAAGTTGACTGAAAGTATGATACGTGGCGTTGTTATACCAAGAAGATGACTATTTAAATAGTCCTTTGGACCAGTAGCCCGCACTTCTGGGTTTCCAGCCTATATACCAATACTTAAACAAGTACTGTTTAGATTCTTTTTAAGAAATAGTTACTGTTTATCGTTTTTAATATGAGCAAACAAACACTGTTTAAATTAAAAACACAAAACAGTATTTCTGATGTGGAAGATCAGACTAAGCTGCATCCATAGAGCATACTTATACAACATACAAATCACAAATAAATTTAATATTTATCAATCAACTCAACCAATTTTAATTGATTTTATTTAAGGTTGAGGGTTCCTGCAACCTTAGCCTGGGATCCCCAGAACTAAGTCAGAGTGTGGAGGGAGAAGAGAAGGAAGCCTTTAACAGGGCTTAGTAGTAACAGTTTATAAATTTAAATAAAGAACTTTATTTAAATATAAATATGAAATACAAATTTAAACTTACAAATTGAAAGTTTACAATCCAGACTTCGAACGTTGAATGCTTACAAAGAACTTTGAGAGGAGAGGATGAGAGAGTTTAGGGTAGTCTGGTATTACTAGCTTATGAAAATAAACTTATGCCTTCACAAGAGTAAAGGCTCCCTTTAAATAACATAGAATTAGAATCTTTACTATTCTACTTTTACTATTCGTGAATAGTGCTTGGTCTGCCACCGAATCTTGAACAGTGTTGACCTTTACTGTGGATGAACAGTTGGTTGTCTGCCATCGAATCTTTACTGTGGATAATGCGTTTGGCTTTTCCTGTAGAAACAGTGATTTGGCCTTTACTGTTGAATGATGGTGAAATAAGGTTTCACCTGCCTTTTACTCAGATGAGGACGATGCGTCCTTCTTTTTCTTTTCTTTTTTCTTTACTTTGCTTTTTTGCTTTAATTTTTCTTTTGCTTTTTTGGCAGCTTTACTTTTGACAATTATCGATTGAAGAATATCATCATTACTGTCTTCCTTGGAGGAAAGTGATGATGAAGATGATGAAGAAGAGGACGCCATATCAGCCCACCTGGTTTTGCTTTTATGGCTGGATTTAGAGGATTTATCTGAACAAACTGCTGGCTGTTTACTTGATGAGGGTTTTACTGGTGAATCTGAACTTGTAGAAAGTTGTTGAAACATTTCCTGGCAGATTCGTTTATACTCATCTGGAGTTTTAGCAGCAGCTAACCTAGCTTGACACTGTGCTTTCTGGATTCCAAATGTAGGTTGATCCTTTAAAGCAAGAGTAGTCGCATAGGTTAATGGAGAAACCTGTGACAGTTTATTGCGAATCCATTGATCAATTTTAAGTTCAGTGGTAGAGTTCTTGAACGATCCCCACCATTTAATCTTGTGTCTTTTTACCAATGTAGGAATTTGATAAGTTCCTACGGCATACTGAGTGTCCAAATACCATTGATATACCCAGGGCGTAAAGAAAGCCATACAATAATACATGAGTGATGGAATATGGGCTTCTTCAGGACGGGGTTTATAATGGGCTTTAAAATACTGATATAAGGCCTGGATTGGAGGAGGGATGATTTCATTGGAAATACCCCTGGTTTGCCACCATTTTTTAAACCAGTTAGGCACTTTACAATCAGTACGGAATGAAGTATCAAAATAGATTAACCATGAATGCGTAGCAATGGGGTTTTGAATAGCAAAGACGTTTTCCCATGCATCGCGGTAATCAAAATAATTGTAAGCAGTACTGTGTACATGCTTATATAAAACTTTAAATTTTATAGGTGTATAAAGAGAGGGTGCAGGCCAATCTTTGGGATGAATAATCCGGTGGATTTTAAGTGAAGAATATAAAATAACATATTTATTTTTAGAATCATAATTATGTTTAATTTTTACTGATCCTGTATCCAAAAGAATATTATGATAATATTCCTGAGGTTTTGAAAGATCAGTTGGAAGAAAATACCAATCCTCAGGATAATATTGTTTTAAAACAGACCAAGGATTAATATTGTTATATCCATCCTCAATCTCAATTTCATAATCAAAAATATTTTTAATAAAGCATTTATGTATACTTGGAGTATACTGGATTTTTGGCAAATCCACAGCCATCAACGGATTTGATAAGTCTTTACTGTCAACCGTTTGAGACAGACTAGCCGTACCATGAACGGGTACGATCGCTTTAGGTGTAGAAGACATACTTGGCGCCTCTGTGGAAGAGGACGCTATATTTTGTAACGCCTTTAACACTTCAGGGGATTGACTTAATTGTTCAATCCATTGTTTAAGATCTGAAGAGGTTTTAGTGTTTAGGGTTTTAGGTAAATCTTCTGAGTGCTCAGAGAGAGCTTTAGTGGGTGATTCTGAGTCTTCTTTAGGGGCTTTGCCCTTATCCTTTTTCCTTCCCATCGTTCTGTAAGAATTCGCGAGTTAGAAAGTCTGGAATGTTGTTGCTAATACCTTTAATAAATTCAATATCAAATTCAAATATACTAAGAAGAGCTTGCCATCTAGCAAAAATTTGTTTAGAAGCAAGATTTTTAACATCTTTTTGCAAAACATCTTTTGCAGATTTACAATCACTCCGAAGTAAAAATTTTTGATTTAATAAATCAGATTGAAATTTATTTATACAAATTACTATACTTAAAATCTCCTTTTTAATAGTAGAATAATTTAATTGAGTTTGGTTCCAATGACCAGACGTATACTGAATAATACGTTCTTTACCATTAATTACTTGTTTTAAAATACCACCATATCCAACATCTGATGCATCGGTTTCCACTATTTTAAATGCTGTTGGTTTAGGGATATAAAGATACGGAATTTCCTTTACTAAGGCCTTTATCTTTTTTACTAACTGTGTATGCTGGGCTGTCCATGGGCCAGCATTTTTCTTAAGCCTGTCATGCAATGGTTTTATCATGCAATTTAAGTTTGGATAAAAATCTATAACATAGTTTAAACATCCAAGAAAACGTTGGAGTTGGGTTTTATTTGTTAATTCATCAGGGAACTTGGACCCAAAAACCATAGCTCGTTCTATGGGCTGGATAATACCCTGTTCTATATAGTGACCCAAAAATCTAACTTTGGTTTTAAATAAATCCATTTTAGTTTTACTCAGTGCTAATCCATTCATTTCAATTATCATGCAAAATGTTTTTAAGTGTCTAAAGTGATATTCTAATGTTCTACTAAAAACTAGAACATCATCAATATAAACTATACAAAATTCACTATGGGGATTAAATATTTCATTCATGATCCTCTGGAATTCAGAAGGAGCATTTTTTAATCCAAAAGGCATTACATTCCATTCATATTGACCAAAAGGAACTGTGAATGCCGTTTTATATCTGTCATTAGGATGAATCTGGATTTGCCAATAACCAGATTTCATATCAAATTTACTAAAAATGTTTGCATTATACAAGTGTTTTAATAGATCTTTTTTATTAGGTAATGGATATCTAATCCATTTTAAAGCTGTGTTTAATGGTTTATAATTAATTACTAATCTAGGTACTCCGCGTTCTATCTCAGCATTTTTATTGACATAAAAAGCTGCACAAGACCAAGGACTTCTAGATTTACTAATTAATTTTTTATTTTCTAAGTCTTTAATTTCTTTTTTACAGTGTTCTATAAGTTCAGGGCTCATTTGAATGGGCCGAGCTTTAGTTGTAATGGACTTCTCATCAAAGTCCTTTTCATATGGTAAATCTACTATATGCTGTTTACGGGCCCAAAATGCATTTGGGTGATCTGCACATAGTCTATTTTCCATAAAATCTCTTAATTTACTAATTCTAGTTTGAACCTCTTTATTTTCTAATTGGGTTTTAATCCTTTGAAGATATGCATGATTTCTCAAATTATTTAAGTCTTCTTCCTTAGAATTTATCAAAGAGTTAATTTCTAAAGTTTTAATGGAGTGAGCTTTTAATAAATTTAAATTCTTTCTCCTAGGTTTTTCAGTAAATTCTAACCTAGCTCTACTGCCTTTTATTTTGAATTTAATACAGTCTTCTTTTACTGAGTATGGTGTGATTAGGTTTATAAATGGTGTGCCTAATATTACCATATAATTTATTTGTGGTGAAAGCAGGAATATTGTTTTAATTTCTAAATCATTATTTACAATATTTGCTTCAATTTTACCTAGAATTTCTAGTTTAGATTTATTAGCTGTAGTTAGTTTTTCATGAGTTTCTGACCAAAACCTATGTGGTACTAAATCAGATTTTATACAGTTTAAATCTGCGCCTGTATCAAACAAAGCTATACCATTTACTATAAAATCATTTGAAATTTGCAAGGTTATTTTTACTAAGTATTTTCTCGATGTTATTTCTTGTAAAAGAAAGAGAAAATTAGGGTTTATTTCTTCTTCTTCATTTAATTCATTTATTCCATCTTTTATTTCATCATCTGGTTCTTCCGAAGAGGAACTAGATATTAACTGAGTTTCTACACTACAAAAAAAACGCTCAATTGCGACCGATTTTTGCGACCGACATATAAGGGTCGCAATTTTGCGACCGATTTGCGACTTCTAGTACATCAGTCGCTAATATTGGCGCTGAAAAATTCCCGCGAGAATGGTTAGTGATTTGCGACCGCCTTACTACGTATTTGCGACCGATTTTGCGACCGATTTGCGACTACGATTTATCGGTCACAAAATTTCGCGCGTAAAAAATGCGGCAAAGTTCTGAGACCGATTTGAGACTGAATTGCGACTGATTTTTTTGCGACCGATATGTTTTGTCGCAAATCGGTCACAAAACTTGTGCCTAGTCAAACGACGTCGGCTCATTAAAAATTGCGACCGAGTTTATGGAAATTGCGACCGATAAGTCGGTCGCAAAAATTAGGGCTTTAAACAAGCCGCGCCCTCTCTTTTTTCTTTCTTCTTCTTTCTCTCTTCTCCTTCTCCTCTCCTCTCCTCCGTCCGCAGCGCCACACAGCCCCTTCCTCACACCGTTCCAGCTCGCCTGACGCCGCCAGCCCCGCCCCCTTTGCTCTCCGCCAGCCACACAGGTTAGTTTTATTTTGCGATTAATTTGTCAAATTTTTTTTTTTTTCGAATTTATTTGTTTTTCGAATTTATTTATTTTTATTATATTAAGTTATATATGGTTGATTTTGTATATTGTTGTTAGAATTTTGTATATGGTTGCGATTAATTTATTTTGTATATGGTTAATTTATTTTATTATTATTATAATTATTAGCTAGTATTATTGCTGTTGTTATTATTATTATTATTATTATTATTATTATTATTATTATTATTATTATTATTATTATTATTGTGATTGTTATTATTATTATTATTATTATTATTATTATTGTTATTATTATAATTATTACTGCTGTTCTTATTATTATTATTATTATTATTGTTATTATTATAATTATTATATACTGCTGTTCTTATTATTATTATTATTATTATTATTAATATTATTATTATTATTGTTATTATTAAAATTATTACTACTGTTCTTATTATTATTATTATTATTATTATTATTATTATTATTATTATTATTATTATTATTATTAGTATTATTGTTGTTGTTATTAATATTATTATTAATGTTATTATTATTATTATTGTGATTGTAATTATTATTATTATTATTATTATTAGTATTATTGTAGCTTCATATAATAATAATAATAATGTTAGGAATAATAATAATTTTATTACTGAATATAAAATTGTAGCTTCATAAAATTTTATTATTAGTATTGTAGCTTTATTATTATTATAATTTTATTATTTTAGCTTCATAAAATCTCCATAACCCGTAGATAATTATTTTATTATTTCATTATATTACTATTTCGAAAAGTTTTTAATTTGCAGCTTGATATTAAAACCTAATTGAAAGTACTTTTTGTAAAATGTTAGGAATAATAATAATTGAGAGAAAATTTATATTGTATTCAAAGTTGAAGGAGAAAGAGAAGAATTTTTATGGTATTGAAATTAATGTTCTTGTCTCTATTTAATTATCTATAAACCATAATTATTTATATTTAAATGCCTAATTATCAATTTATCGATTTAAATAATTTTAAATAATTGTGTAAAGTAGAATGCACAACAACAATTTGATTGTATAAATTTCATGTGGCGTTCTTTCTCCTTTTGCCCATGTCATTTTTGGACCTCCAAAACTAAGATTGGATATGCATTTTATTAAAAAATAATAATTATCTATAAAAGACATGTACATGCTAGCTAGCTTAATCGTCCAAGAAATTAACGGTGAGTATACCAATCTAATCACATGAAAATAATGTATCCTGCACTCTTCAGTTTGTAAACTGTCATAAAAAGCAACCTTTTTTTTTTTGTTTTTTACCATGTAGTGAAAGAAGATGATCAAAGACAATTGAGAGAAAAACATTGAGTGCAGTTTTATATTCAAAACTCTGTATTTAGGGATTTTAAAATCCTTGGATTAAAAGTTAACCCCAAATAATTAGTTGCGACTTACAAAGTTACTGAGTTGTTGCAAATTCTCACCGTAATCTTACTTTTAGGATGCTAATAAATCTAAGTTTTAAAATGAGAGTGCCAAGAGGATAAAGTTTATTTTAGACTGATTTAAGCCTTTTGTGTATAAAATGATAAGTTATATGTTAGTTGAGATTTTTTTTTATAATTAAGGATATTTAATTTTTATGATATTAATAATAAAAATTTTCAAATGAATAGAAGATTATATTTTTTTAAAATATATTTTTAGATTTCTTTTATTTACTTTAATAATATTTTTAATTTATAATTGGGCGCTCTTGAATCAATCTTCTAGATACGTCCCTTCCTACAATTTTTACCTGTCTTAAAAACAACCTCCTTAACATTTTTTTTCAAAGGTATTACTATCTTTTTACAACAATTACAACGTGGCCAGTGTCTCTGGCACAAATTGTGCCAAAAGTATTTACGGAAAAGAATAATTACATGGATAAGGTTAACTTTTTAGTCAAAAAATCCATTAACACGCACCGTCAAGCAAATGAGGAATCTAACTAGAAAGCGTTGTACTCGTACTACTACTACTACTATTAACGATGTAAGACTGCTATGGAACAATAGAATATTATATATTCTAAAGACCTATATATATGTAATGAGTAGAGGGATCATAATGATATTACCTTATTAGATATTGAGATTTTATCTCCACGAGTCTCGTGCGAATGATTATTCTTCCTAAGCAATAAAAAGAATAAAAATACAATAATGAGAGATGTAATCACTTATCTTATTCACTCAAAAACAGAAATTATATTAAAAACATACTTTGAATTTTTCATTTTTTTTAAATTTTCACTCATTAATTCTAATGAAAAATCTTTTGGATATAGTTCTATTGATATTTAAAAGGAATAAAAAAATTGTCATAGGAGGCACATTATGAGAAAATGACATATAACTATATGAGCAAAATGAGAATATAATATAGAATATAATGAGAATATATTTATACACTTCGTTCAAGTTTCAAAGTCTGCTTTGATAGAATATAATATAGATTTTTGAAGAATAATTGGAATTTATATAAACTATTTTTTGTGTGTTTAGGTTATTACATGTTCTTAATTATTGGCAACTCTTTCTTGATAAGTTTTGGCTGTGTTTTTCTTTAATTTATATTATTGTCATTATTACTCTTAAGTATGTTTTTGACTTAAATGAATGATGAGTTTGGATTGGAGGCCTAGTAGTGGCCATATTGCCTTTGGAGAATGTTGGTCTGATATAGAAGTGTTTATTGATTTGTTTTTGTATTTGAGTTGAGATTTGATTGTGTTGTATCGAAATGCTGCCGAATTTTTTTTCGGAAAATTCAATAATTGGAATAGTACACTGACCTTTATTATAGTAGTCTTTGTATTCAATAAATGAACTTAGTGATTTTACATTTATATATAGTTACCCTTATTATAGAAATAACCTTAGTTAGTTATAAGTGTTGCAAATTGAACTTTACATTAGGTGCATGTTTTAAGGATGATTTAGACTAATGCAATTACATGACATGACCCCCTTTATAAACACATTGTTAATTAGGTAAAAAAAAAATGCAAAATAATCGAGATTGGATGTACTGGAGGTTCGAGGTCAATGGGATATTAAGACAAGAGTTCCTGCAAGGATTGGAGGCGTTTATACAGTTTGCAGTTGGTAATCCCAGTTTTATGGATGGTAATAAGTTGAGGTGTCCATGTAATCACAAGAAGTGTCGAAATCGAGCCTTCTTAGACATTGATACAGTGAAACTTCATTTGTGCAAACATGGGTTCGTGGAAAATTATTATGAATGGATACATCATGGTGAAGCTCGAGTTGCCAGTGGGTCAGGCCACTCCATTCCGGTAAGTTTAGAAGTTCAGCCTTATCAATTTCTGTATGGTAATCAATGCAATGATATGGTAATCGATGCGAGTAGAGTACAATGTGATTGGGATAATATGGAGGAATCGCCAAATGTAGCAGCACAACAATTGTTTGACATGCTAAGTGCAGCTAACAGTGAATTGTGGCCTGGATGCGAGAATCATTCAGTTCTGTCTGTTGTTGCACGATTACTACACATGAAAGCGGAGCACCATTTTTCAGAAAGGTGTTACGATGATTTTGTGCAGTTAGCAAAAGAAATGTTGCCTGAAGGCCATTCCATGGTTGATAATTTTTATCGCACAAAAAAATTAGTTCGGGGGTTAGGACTACCGGTAGAAAAGATTGATTGCTGTCGTAATAATTGTATGATATTCTGGGGTGATGACTCGGAATTCAGAGAATGCAAGTTTTGTAATCTTCCAAGATATCAACGGCGGGGTCAAGGGACTGGTAGAGAGCAAAAAGAGAAGGCTTTCAATAAGATGTATTATTTCCCTCTTATTCCTCGCCTTCAAAGGTTATATGCATCTAAGGCGACAGCTCAACACATGACATGGCATGCTTTGCATGAATATGATGATGGTATAATGACTCATCCGTCAGACTCTGAAGCGTGGAAACATTTTGATAACATTCATCCTGTGTTTGCTGCTGAAATGAAAAATATCAGATTGGGACTTTGTACTGATGGGTTTCAGCCGTTTGGCCAATCAGGACAACAATATTCATCATGGCCTGTCATTGTGACACCATATAATCTACCATCGTCAATGTGTATGAAAGATGAATATATGTTTTTGTGTGTTATTATTCCTGGTCCTACTAATCCAAAACATAAAATTGATGTGTTTCTGCAGCCTTTGATTGCCGAACTTAATTATTTATGGGAATATGGGGTTGAAACATTTGATATTTCGACCAATCAGAATTTCATAATGCGAGCTGCTTTGCTTTGGACCATCAGTGATTTTCCAGCATTTGGAATGTTATCTGGGTGAAGTACCGCTGGCAAATTGGCTTGTCCTCATTGCATGGAAAACACTAATGCATTTACACTAAAGAATGGAGGTAAACAATGTTGGTTTGATTGTCATCGCAAATTCTTACCAGAATCTCACCCTTGGAGGAGAAATCGACAATGCTTTAGAAAGAACACGACTATTGTTGAACCCCCTCCACCTGTGAAGTCTGGAGCAGAAATATTACAAGAAATTGAAGATTTGGGGCTTATGAAAGTTACTGAGTTGGGTGCAGATGAGGTAAATAAAATAATTGGCAGGAATAGCGGGTGGAAAAAGCGAAGCATCTTCTGGGATTTGCCATACTGGAGTTCACTTCTTATTCGTCATAACCTTGATGTCATGCACATAGAAAAAAATGTGCTTGAAAATCTGTTCAACACTGTCATGAACATTGAAGGGAAAACCAAGGATAATGCAAAAGCGAGAGCAGACATGAAGGAAATTTGTCGTCGACCAGAACTCGAGCAAACTGTACTTACTGGTAAGTTTCCGAAGGCATGTTATTGTTTAGATAAACCCCAAAGGCAATTATTGTGCGAATGGTTACGATCATTAAGGTTTCCGGATGGCTACTGTTCAAATATGGGTAGATGTGTGGACATGAGGAAGTACAGATTGTTTGGCATGAAAAGCCATGACTGCCATGTTTTCATGCAAAGATTGATTCCTGTGGCATTCCGGGAATTATTACCAGGAAAAATTTGGGAAGCAATGACAGAATTGAGTCTCTTTTTCAAGGAATTGACGATGACTGTTATTCGATGCGATGATATGGACCAATTAGCGCGAGAAATCCCAATTGTGATGTGCAAGTTGGAGCGAATTTTTCCACCCGGCTTCTTTGATTCTATGGAACATCTGCCGGTTCATTTGCCCTATGAATGTCGTTTAGCAGGACCGGTACAATATCGATGGATGTATCCATTTGAGAGGTGATTCACTAACATCTCATTCTAATGATTACATCATTTATTTGAACTTATACTTACATATTGGCATTGTACAATCACAGACACCTGTAGAAAATTAAAAAGAATGTGCGCAATAAGGCAAAGGTCGAGGGATCCATTTGCAATGCATATTTGGTTGAAGAAGCTTCCACATTCTGTTCGCACTACTTTGACCAACATGTTTTCACCAAGCATTGGAGAGTGCCACGTAACGATGATGGAGGAGATCGCGTTCAATCTGAGTTTGAAGGAAATCTAAAAATTTTCACCTACCCTGGGCGTACGATTGGTAAATAAAAAAAAAGACGATTGACTGATGCAGAGATACAAGCGGCTCAAACCTATATTTTATTGAATTGCGAAGAGATCACACCATATGTACAGTAAGTATAAATAATGTAAACATTCTAGACTTGACGTGGGCCGTTGTTAAAGCATAGTTATGCTAATATGGTTCGTTCATAAATAGGGAATATATCAATCTTCTGCGGCTTCAAAATCTCAATTTGACTGATACTGCAGTTGATGCAAAGCTGGACACGGAATTTGAAGAGTGGTTCAAATATTATGTAAGTTACTTTCAATGTACACAACACGGAATGCACATTTATTAAATCTGACTCATGTCATTACTATTTCCCATAGGCTCGAAGCTCGGGAAGCGATATTCGTAACAGATTTATTACGGATCTGGCAAAGGGGCCATTACCGGTTGCTAATGCCTACTCTGGCTACTTTGTAAACGGTTACAAGTTTCACACTGAGGGTTATGGGAGAAGCAGAAAGACAATGAACAGCGGTGTGTGCATAAAGGGATCAAACTACAGTGACGTGTCAAACGATTTTTATGGGAAATTGGTTGAGGTTTTGGAGTTAGAATATCCAGGCCTACCAATGAAGTGCACAATCTTATTCAAATGTGAATGGTTTGATCCTACGCCAAACATTGGCACGAAGGTTCATCCTAAGTATAATCTGGTTGATATTAATCAAAGAAGAAGATATACAAAGTATGAACCTTTTGTTTTGGCAATGCAAGCTGCACAAGTGTACTATGTCCCATATCCATCGTTTAAACGAGATAGATGCGATTGGATGGCAGTGTGTAAAATCAAGGCTAGATCAGTTGTTCATGCACTTGAAATGAAACAATCTTCTTCACTCGCAGTATCGGAGGCATTTCAAGAAGTTAGGGTTGAAACGCAACCGATGCAAGTTGTTGAAGATTTAACAGATAGGTTGGATGATGAAAGCCGATCTTATGTTGAAATAGGAGCATCAGATGATGAAGAGGAAGAAGATCAAATCATCATGGGTACCTCAGAAGACGAATATGAAGAAGAGGAAGCTGATGAAGAGGAGGAAGCAGATGATATTGAGGACACTTAAAACTTAGAGCAATTTTACTGTTACAAATTGATAAATGTATATGCAATTAATATTATTAATGAAGAATTTCAATGGTATTCACTTTGTTTGCTCGTATTTACCACATGTTCTACAATTCATATAATTGTATAAATTCATTTTATCTAGGTTCTGATATCTGCAGTACAGATGGCTAGAGGTAGAGCGTTTGATTCTGACGCGTCCGGCAGTGGTTCGCGTGGAGGTCGTGGACCTGGACGCAGTGCCCGTGGACGAGTAGGGGGTCGATCCCTCGTCCTTCGTCAGGTACGTCTGGGGCTTCGTCATCTGCTCAGCGACCAGTACTGCCGCCATCACATCCTTCGTCAGGTACATCTGGGGCCTCATCATCTGCTCAGCGACCAGTACTGCCGCCATCACATCCTTCTTTAGGTACGTCTGGGGCTTCATCCTCTGCTCAGCGTCCAGTACTGCCGCCATCACAGCCTTCTGCTCCTTCCTCTTCTGCTCCTTCCTCTTCTACCCCCGTTTCTGGACCATTACAGACTCCAGCAGCTGCACAGTCACCCACTGTGCAAGGTAATCATAAATGTCATAACTGTCATTTTAATTATATATTAATTATCTAGAAATGTATAACATTTGTCATTTATTTTGCAGCTTCATCAGATCCACGTATCACCCTCAGTGTGGTAGCGGGACAGTAAGTACTTATTCAGATTTTCTGTAGGCATATTTTGTAATTATATTTTGTACTTATTCATATCTGTGATGCTTTCGTGTAATTATATTTCACTTCTGTTTTTTTTTTTCAGCATATATCCATCTTCTCGAGCAGCGAGGTAAATTTTGAAGATAATCAAGCTACAGCTGCATAAAGAAGGATACACATGGGATGCCGTACCACAAGAGGCGAGAGACTTTTATTGGGAGGAGTTCCAGGTACTCTTTGGTTTAAGTTATATCATCATTCAATGTTTACAATTCAAGATAAATCCTTAGTGTTTAAACGCTATATTTCATTTTTTTGCAGAAACATTTCATATGGGACGAGGCCATTACAGCTATGCTGAAAGTAGCCTGGGAGAAGATATGCGCCGATCGATATGCTGACTTCACGTATAGGATGAGAAAAAGCGGTAAGAAGCAGCAGTGCGTGTCTCAGGAGATATGGGAGAGCTGGCAAAAGGCTTGGGAGGATCCTGCATTCAAGAGAAAGCGGGAGATATTTGCACAAAACAGGCGTAGTGAGACTGGCGGTGATGGAGCAGGACCTTCGCGACACACAGGCGGATCTATATCTGCTATAGAGACAGCTCGATTATTAGTAAGTGACCTAGTCCATTTACAATAAACTGATGTTTAATGAAAGGACATTATATATATTAATATATCATGAATAAAAATTTATTACAGGCTAAAGAATTAGGTCGTGAGCCCACACCGATGGAGGTGTTTACATACACTCACACGAAGGACCACGATCGTAATACCTTTGTCGACAGACGTGCGCTGAGCGTCAATGTAAGTAACAATGAATAATATTTACATTTACCCTCTAATCATTGCGAAGATGTACAAAGTTCAATATAATAAAGCTTGCAATTGCATTGATTAATTAATTTTTTATTTTCAGGAGAACTATACTACAGCTCGGGAGCGTATTGTTACTTCTCACACCGATGAATCCGAAGCTGAGTCAAGAATTGACGAGGTAGCGCTTTATCTCGAGGCTGTAGGGGGCGAGAAGAAGAGGAAGGTATACGGCATCGGGTCTCAGGCATCACAGTTTTACACTGGCTCAGCAGCTCACGCTTCTACAGCCAGCGCAGCACCGCAGCCGGAGCACACTGACTCGCACTATGATGATGATATACGGGCTCAGCTTGCTGATCAGCAGAGACAGATTGCAGAGCTTAGAGCGCATGTGCTGCGGCTGTCCGGTGAGCACCGTGCTGGTACTTCTTCCTCTGATCCTGCGCCTGCTACAGACCGACATGTTTCGACGTCTCAGCAGCAGCCACTATCGGCTCCTGATCCCGATGCTGTAGGCGATACCTTGCTCACCCCTCCTGGCGCTACATCACATCCAGCAGGTACTCCTCCCGGCGATCCGACATCGGATCCTGCAGATGAGCAGCAGCATATATAGATTTGATTTCCGACCTTTTATTTTTTCATTTGAATTTTCATTTTTTAATTTGTTCAGAACAATAAAAATTACATTTTCATACTGTTCTTGAATTGCGTGTGTGTATATATGCATTTATGTCAACTTTCACAGGTGTAGAAAAATTTTGGTTTCAAAATAATATTTAATTTTTTTTATTCCCTTTTCATTTTTGCGACCGATTTGCGACCGATTTGATACCAAAAAAAAATTTTTGAATTTATAAATTGCGACCGATTTGCGACTGATTTTAAAAATTTGCGACCGATATTCTGCGACCAAATTTGCGACTGAATTTCCAATTAAATCATGACCAAAAGTTGCGACCGATTATTCAATTTTGCGACCGACTTATCGGTCTCTGATTTGCGACCGATTTTCTCATCGGTCGCAATTTATATTTGCGACCAGTGATTTTGCGACCGACAAAAGTCGGTCGCACAGTACAAATAGCGACCGATTTTTGCCATTTTGCGACCGATTGGTCGGTCGCAAAATGGAGTTTTTTTTGTAGTGCTAAATGTTTTATTTTTGTTGCATTTAATTGTGCCTGATGTTTTAATTCTTTTACTTCATGTTTTAAAATCCTAATTTCTTTATATAAATCTTCAAGTGACCTATCTGTATCTACCTTTTTATTTCTATTTAATATAGTTGTTAAATCATAAGTGTTAGTTTGTATTTAGGTATTATAGGTTTTACTTCTTTATCTTCTTCAAAGCTTTTAATTAGTTTTTTAAGAAGTTGACTTTTAAGATCATTATCTGTTATACTATTTACTACTTCTAAAAGTGTACTTTGATCTTTCGTTAACATATTTATTGATTTATCTGAAGAACTGGTTGTTGAACCAAGTTCATCAATTTGATGTTCACTCTCTTGTATCTCAGAATCTGATGTATCAGAAGTAAGATACAATTCATGAATTTTATTTATTACATCATCACCTAAATTTAATTCATGCAATTTTTTATTGAACTTACAAAATTTAGATGTATGTCCTTTCTTGCCACATTTAAAACAAGTTAAATGTTTATATGAAGTTTTATCAGACTTTTTATATGGTTTTTTACTTTTAGATTTTTTATAATGTTTAGGTTTTTCTCTATGATAATAACTATCTTTGCTGGGTTTAGACCTATAATGTTTTTTATAATGTTTCCTAGAGCTTGATGGTTTAGAACATTGACCACTACATTGCTGTGTAGGTGTTATACTATAATCAAATTGTTTACAAAAACTTCCTAATTCTTGTTTAGTCTTTTTTAATTCATATTTTAAGGTTCTTTGAAGTTTTAAATCCTGACAAATCTGTAATCCTTCTTTCTGGATTATACTTATTAATTGACCATAAGTTAATTTATTATATGGGATTGGGTTACCATGTTGTTGTTTAATATAATTCCTAACTCTTTCCCCTAAAAAATAAGGTAAACCAGCTAAGAATTTTTCTTTCCAAAATGCTTGGTTTGAATCTTCTCGTAACATTAGTCTGGTAAGAAAAGTGGTTTTATACAACTGAAATTGGCCTAAATGTTTACATTTTAAATTACTTAAAAGTTCAGCATTTTTATCTTTTATGTGTGATGGATCTCCTATAAAATGTAATGAAATGGTTAATATTAAGGTTGCAACTGCATCCTGAATAGGTTCACCATGTTCATCATATAAAGGTTCATCCTGATCAGTTACTTGTACTGAATTTAAAATATCTAATTGGTCTTTTTCAGTGAGATGATAATCCCACCAACCTTTTAATTGTCCTGTAAATCCTGCAATAAGGATTTCAGCAACTGCTTTATCAGATATAGGTGACTGGGTTTTATAAGCATTTGCAGCCATCGTCATTTGTTGCAAAATACTTAAGATTTTATATTCAGACAATCCATCAATATTCCATTCATATAATGTGTTAGCATTATAATGAAATTGGGATATGTATGGAGGTTTATCAATGATTCCTAAATCTGGTGCCTTAGAGACTAATTCTCTATGGGTTATATTATTTACAAATTGTTTAGCATCTTCTAGGTCAGGTTCACTGACTTCAGTGCTAGAAGTTTCTTCTAAAAGATTTACAGAGGTATCCTGAACTACATGAGGTGTATATTCTGAACTGCCCTCAAGTTGACTAAGTTGTTGTTTTAAGGTTCCTAAAAACTTAGAATTTAATTCCTTTTGACTAGACTTAGACACTTGAAATGGTTTAAACATATGTGATTTTACTAGTTCTTTACCTTTAGATGGTTCAACTACTACTGGTTTATCCTGAAGTAATTGTTCTATCTTTTTTAATTGTGTATTTAAACAAATTAAACTAGCATTACTAAAATTATTTTGTTCAATTAATTTTTTATCTGAATCATTTTCTCTAGCTACCTTATATGGTGCACAAGTTATATCATTATCTTGATATTTAAATTTACTTATTGCTTTAGGTGGAAAATCACTCTGAATTATTCTATCATTTACTATCCATTCTGGTCTTTTATCACGAATTGTTATTGGGTTAAGACTTTTATCTGAATTAGTTTTGACTAATGAAAACCAATTTAAAAATTTCATTTTAGTTTGGGTTTGATGTTGGTGATTTAAATATTCTTCTTTTAAATCATCAAAAACATGAGTTTTTAATATTTTATTGAACTTCATTAAATTTTTAGGTTTCGTAATTTCTTTTACCAAATCTTTATTAATATCTTCTTTAGTTAAAACATTTAATTTCCTATTTATTTCACTAACATTTTCAGTGATAGCTGAAGCTGTTGGTGATTCTGGTGAATTATTTACTAGATTGGATTGTTGATTTAAATAATTGTCAACAGGATTATAGACTGCCTGTGGGACTGGATTACTATAATCAACTCCTTTCATTTTAAATGACTGACTAGAAGCAGGTATATCTGATGTAGAATACCTAGGTTTTACTAATGTTTGAATAATTGGTTTAGGCTCGTTTTCCTTATATCTTGCATAAATTACTGAAGGTATTTTTGGTTTATCATCATCTGTCACAACAGAAGATGTAGATCCTGTATACCTAGAACTTTGACTTCTATTAAATTTTAATGTTACTTTACCATCTTCAAATTGTTCAATTTTCTGCAAATTGACATTTGGTTTTACCTTTTCTGGTTCAGGTGGAGGGACAATCCCTTCCAAAATCCATTCCTCTGGTAAGGTGATATCCTTCCATTGGATGGTTTTAGGTATAACAGTATTGGTTTTAGTCAAATCTGTTTGAAGAAATCGCGTTTCTCCAAGTTTAGGTTGTAACTTATATTTTGTACTAAAAGCAGAATTCATAGCTTTATAATGAATTTTATAAATTAAAGCAATTGGAATTGATCCTTGCTTCATTTTATAATTATGAGTTTTAATTTCTAAAACTATACTTTCTAAAATATTTAGATCATTTAAAGAAACAGTCATATCTGGATAGACCTCAAAAGAGATTGGTCCTTCACTTAAGCTTGTTTCAACAGATCCTAATAAAGAATCTTGAAAATTTAGAAATCTAGCATCTCTGACTACTGCCAAAATACTAGTATTTAATCCTTCTCTAGTTAAAGGTTTTATTCCTACTTGTATTAATCCTATATGAATATATTTATATTTTTTATGTTTATGTTGTTGTAAAGTTTTAGATGAAAGCAAAGTTATTCTTTCAAAAGGTTTACTAAGCTGAAAATCTCGTTCCTCAGTTTTAATTACATAATCTGTATTCCATAAAGGAAATTTACTAACTTTATAAATCTGTTCTTTATCAACTTTAGATATTTCCCATTCATCTATGGCTTTACTAAAATCTTGTAAAATTAATTCATTTCGGTTTATTATCCGTTTGATTTCAGAGTTATCTGAGTCATCAGATTTAATACTACTAACTGATCTACATAATAAAGGATCCATTTGATAATATCAATCAAGTAGCGGCCACTGCCAGTGTTATACCCTTCACTGCCCACAACTCAAAACGGGACTTACAACGGGTTCAGATCGGCATACCCAATACTTCTACATGACATTATGAAATAGATTATTATTATATAGAAGTTAATAATACTAAAGTCATAAGGCATAAGTTTATTTTCATAAGCTAGTAATACCAGACTACCCTAAACTCTCTCATCCTCTCCTCTCAAAGTTCTTTGTAAGCATTCAACGTTCGAAGTTTGGATTGTAAACTTTCAATTTGTAAGTTTAAATTTGTATTTCATATTTATATTTAAATAAAGTTCTTTATTTAAATTTATAAACTGTTACTACTAAGCCCTGTTAAAGGCTTCCTTCTCTTCTCCCTCCACACTCTGACTTAGTTCTGGGGATCCTAGGCTAAGGTTGCAGGAACCCTCAACCTTAAATAAAATCAATTAAAATTGGTTGAGTTGATTGATAAATATTAAATTTATTTGTGATTTGTATGTTGTATAAGTATGCTCTGTGGATGCAGCTTAGTCTGATCTTCCACATCAGAAATACTGTTTTGTGTTTTTGATTTAAACAGTGTTTGTTTGCTCATATTATAAACGATAAACAGTAACTATTTCTTAAAAAGAATCTAAACAGTACTTGTTTAAGTATTGGTATATAGGCTGGAAACCCAGAAGTGCGGGCTACTGGTCCAAAGGACTATTTAAATAGTCATCTTCTTGGTATAACAACGCCACGTATCATACTTAATTTGTATGTTGATTCTGAAGTAAATGAATTTTATAAGTGTTCACATAAATCCATTAAATCATAGTATTTTAATTTATAATTACGATTTATCTTTAAATATTTGTATCTGTGTGTATCTAAATCCCATTAATAATCATAGTGCTTTGCATATATATGATTTCATTTAAAATCAATTGTTAAATACTAAGTCGGGCGATTTGGGTTGGTAATTGGTATCAGAGCCTTACGACTTTAGTATTATTAACTTCTATATAATAATAATCTATTTCATAATGTCATGTAGAAGTATTGGGTATGCCGATCTGAACCCGTTGTAAGTCCCGTTTTGAGTTGTGGGCAGTGAAGGGTATAACACTGGCAGTGGCCGCTACTTGATTAATATTATCAAATGGATCCTTTATTATGTAGATCAGTTAGTAGTATTAAATCTAATGACTCAGATAACTCTGAAATCAAACGGATAATAAACCGAAATGAATTAATTTTACAAGATTTTAGTAAAGCCATAGATGAATGGGAAATACCTAAAGTTGATAAAGAACAGATTTATAAAGTTAGTAAATTTCCTTTATGGAATACAGATTATGTAATTAAAACTGAGGAACGAGATTTTCAGCTTAGTAAACCTTTTGAAAGAATAACTTTGCTTTCATCTAAAACTTTACAACAACATAAACATAAAAAATATAAATATATTCATATAGGATTAATACAAGTAGGAATAAAACCTTTAACTAGAGAAGGATTAAATACTAGTATTTTGGCAGTAGTTAGAGATGCTAGATTTCTAAATTTTCAAGATTCTTTATTAGGATCTGTTGAAACAAGCTTAAGTGAAGGACCAATCTCTTTTGAGGTCTATCCAGATATGACTGTTTCTTTAAATGATCTAAATATTTTAGAAAGTATAGTTTTAGAAATTAAAACTCATAATTATAAAATGAAGCAAGGATCAATTCCAATTGCTTTAATTTATAAAATTCATTATAAAGCTATGAATTCTGCTTTTAGTACAAAATATAAGTTACAACCTAAACTTGGAGAAACGCGATTTCTTCAAACAGATTTGACTAAAACCAATACTGTTATACCTAAAACCATCCAATGGAAGGATATCACCTTACCAGAGGAATGGATTTTGGAAGGGATTGTCCCTCCACCTGAACCAGAAAAGGTAAAACCAAATGTCAATTTGCAGAAAATTGAACAATTTGAAGATGGTAAAGTAACATTAAAATTTAATAGAAGTCAAAGTTCTAGGTATACAGGATCTACATCTTCTGTTGTGACAGATGATGATAAACCAAAAATACCTTCAGTAATTTATGCAAGATATAAGGAAAACGAGCCTAAACCAATTATTCAAACATTAGTAAAACCTAGGTATTCTACATCAGATATACCTGCTTCTAGTCAGTCATTTAAAATGAAAGGAGTTGATTATAGTAATCCAGTCCCACAGGCAGTCTATAATCCTGTTGACAATTATTTAAATCAACAATCCAATCTAGTAAATAATTCACCAGAATCACCAACAGCTTCAGCTATCACTGAAAATGTTAGTGAAATAAATAGGGAATTAAATGTTTTAACTAAAGAAGATATTAATAAAGATTTGGTAAAAGAAATTACGAAACCTAAAAATTTAATGAAGTTCAATAAAATATTAAAAACTCATGTTTTTGATGATTTAAAAGAAGAATATTTAAATCACCAACATCAAACCCAAACTAAAATGAAATTTTTAAATTGGTTTTCATTAGTCAAAACTAATTCAGATAAAAGTCTTAACCCAATAACAATTCGTGATAAAAGACCAGAATGGATAGTAAATGATAGAATAATTCAGAGTGATTTTCCACCTAAAGCAATAAGTAAATTTAAATATCAAGATAATGATATAACTTGTGCACCATATAAGGTAGCTAGAGAAAATGATTCAGATAAAAAATTAATTGAACAAAATAATTTTAGTAATGCTAGTTTAATTTGTTTAAATACACAATTAAAAAAGATAGAACAATTACTTCAGGATAAACCAGTAGTAGTTGAACCATCTAAAGGTAAAGAACTAGTAAAATCACATATGTTTAAACCATTTCAAGTGTAGATCTAAGTCTAGTCAAAAGGAATTAAATTCTAA
Organism: Jatropha curcas; assembly: GCF_041381405.1. Classification (NCBI taxonomy): domain Eukaryota; kingdom Viridiplantae; phylum Streptophyta; class Magnoliopsida; order Malpighiales; family Euphorbiaceae; genus Jatropha; species Jatropha curcas. The sequence goes on from NC_143155.1 coordinate 9,045,023, forward strand.
GTTTTTAGGAACCTTAAAACAACAACTTAGTCAACTTGAGGGCAGTTCAGAATATACACCTCATGTAGTTCAGGATACCTCTGTAAATCTTTTAGAAGAAACTTCTAGCACTGAAGTCAGTGAACCTGACCTAGAAGATGCTAAACAATTTGTAAATAATATAACCCATAGAGAATTAGTCTCTAAGGCACCAGATTTAGGAATCATTGATAAACCTCCATACATATCCCAATTTCATTATAATGCTAACACATTATATGAATGGAATATTGATGGATTGTCTGAATATAAAATCTTAAGTATTTTGCAACAAATGACGATGGCTGCAAATGCTTATAAAACCCAGTCACCTATATCTGATAAAGCAGTTGCTGAAATCCTTATTGCAGGATTTACAGGACAATTAAAAGGTTGGTGGGATTATCATCTCACTGAAAAAGACCAATTAGATATTTTAAATTCAGTACAAGTAACTGATCAGGATGAACCTTTATATGATGAACATGGTGAACCTATTCAGGATGCAGTTGCAACCTTAATATTAACCATTTCATTACATTTTATAGGAGATCCATCACACATAAAAGATAAAAATGCTGAACTTTTAAGTAATTTAAAATGTAAACATTTAGGCCAATTTCAGTTGTATAAAACCACTTTTCTTACCAGACTAATGTTACGACAAGATTCAAACCAAGCATTTTGGAAAGAAAAATTCTTAGCTGGTTTACCTTATTTTTTAGGGGAAAGAGTTAGGAATTATATTAAACAACAACATGGTAACCCAATCCCATATAATAAATTAACTTATGGTCAATCAATAAGTATAATCCAGAAAGAAGGATTACAGATTTGTCAGGATTTAAAACTTCAAAGAACCTTAAAATATGAATTAAAAAAGACTAAACAAGAATTAGGAAGTTTTTGTAAACAATTTGATTATAGTATAACATCTACACAGCAATGTAGTGGTCAATGTTCTAAACCATCAAGCTCTAGGAAACATTATAAAAAACATTATAGGTCTAAACCCAGCAAAGATAGTTATTATCATAGAGAAAAACCTAAACATTATAAAAAATCTAAAAGTAAAAAACCATATAAAAAGTCTGATAAAACTTCATATAAAGATTTAACTTGTTTTAAATGTGGCAAGAAAGGACATACATCTAAATTTTGTAAGTTCAATAAAAAATTGCATGAATTAAATTTAGGTGATGATGTAATAAATAAAATTCATGAATTGTATCTTACTTCTGATACATCAGATTCTGAGATACAAGAGAGTGAACATCAAATTGATGAACTTGGTTCAACAACCAGTTCTTCAGATAAATCAATAAATATGTTAACGAAAGATCAAAGTACACTTTTAGAAGTAGTAAATAGTATAACAGATAATGATCTTAAAAGTCAACTTCTTAAAAAACTAATTAAAAGTTTTGAAGAAGATAAAGAAGTAAAACCTATAATACCTAAAATACAAACTAACACTTATGATTTAACAACTATATTAAATAGAAATAAAAAGGTAGATACAGATAGGTCACTTGAAGATTTATATAAAGAAATTAGGATTTTAAAACATGAAGTAAAAGAATTAAAACATCAGGCACAATTAAATGCAACAAAAATAAAACATTTAGAAACTCAGTTAATATCTAGTTCCTCTTCGGAAGAACCAGATGATGAAATAAAAGATGGAATAAATGAATTAAATGAAGAAGAAGAAATAAACCCTAATTTTCTCTTTCTTTTACAAGAAATAACATCGAGAAAATACTTAGTAAAAATAACCTTGCAAATTTCAAACGATTTTATAGTAAATGGTATAGCTTTGTTTGATACAGGCGCAGATTTAAACTGTATAAAATCTGATTTAGTACCACATAGGTTTTGGTCAGAAACTCATGAAAAACTAACTACAGCTAATAAATCTAAACTAGAAATTCTAGGTAAAATTGAAGCAATTATTGTAAATAATGATTTGGAAATTAAAACAATATTCCTGCTTTCACCACAAATAAATTATATGGTAATATTAGGCACACCATTTATAAACCTAATCACACCATACTCAGTAAAAGAAGACTGTATTAAATTCAAAATAAAAGGCAGTAGAGCTAGGTTAGAATTTACTGAAAAACCTAGGAGAAAGAATTTAAATTTATTAAAAGCTCACTCCATTAAAACTTTAGAAATTAACTCTTTGATAAATTCTAAGGAAGAAGACTTAAATAATTTGAGAAATCATGCATATCTTCAAAGGATTAAAACCCAATTAGAAGATAAAGAGGTTCAAACTAGAATTAGTAAATTAAGAGATTTTATGGAAAACAGACTATGTGCAGATCACCCAAATGCATTTTGGGCCCGTAAACAGCATATAGTAGATTTACCATATGAAAAGGACTTTGATGAGAAGTCCATTACAACTAAAGCTCGGCCCATTCAAATGAGCCCTGAACTTATAGAACACTGTAAAAAAGAAATTAAAGACTTAGAAAATAAAAAATTAATTAGTAAATCTAGAAGTCCTTGGTCTTGTGCAGCTTTTTATGTCAATAAAAATGCTGAGATAGAACGCGGAGTACCTAGATTAGTAATTAATTATAAACCATTAAACACAATTTTAAAATGGATTAGATATTCATTACCTAATAAAAAAGATCTATTAAAACACTTGTATAATGCAAACATTTTTAGTAAATTTGATATGAAATCTGGTTATTGGTAAATCCAGATTCATCCTAATGACAGATATAAAACGGCATTCACAGTTCCTTTTGGTCAATATGAATGGAATGTAATGCCTTTTGGATTAAAAAATGCTCCTTCTGAATTCCAGAGGATCATGAATGAAATATTTAATCCCCATAGTGAATTTTGTATAGTTTATATTGATGATGTTCTAGTTTTTAGTAGAACATTAGAAGATCACTTTAGACACTTAAAAACATTTTGCATGATAATTGAAATGAATGGATTAGCACTGAGTAAAACTAAAATGGATTTATTTAAAACCAAAGTTAGATTTTTGGGTCACTATATAGAACAGGGTATTATCCAGCCCATAGAACGAGCTATGGTTTTTGGGTCCAAGTTCCCTGATGAATTAACAAATAAAACCCAACTCCAACGTTTTCTTGGATGTTTAAACTATGTTATAGATTTTTATCCAAACTTAAATTGCATGATAAAACCATTGCATGACAGGCTTAAGAAAAATGCTGGCCCATGGACAGCCCAGCATACACAGTTAGTAAAAAAGATAAAGGCCTTAGTAAAGGAAATTCCGTATCTTTATATCCCTAATCCAACAGCATTTAAAATAGTGGAAACCGATGCATCAGATGTTGGATATGGTGGTATTTTAAAACAAGTAATTAATGGTAAAGAACGTATTATTCAGTATACGTCTGGTCATTGGAACCAAACTCAATTAAATTATTCTACTATTAAAAAGGAGATTTTAAGTATAGTAATTTGTATAAATAAATTTCAATCTGATTTATTAAATCAAAAATTTTTACTTCGGATTGATTGTAAATCTGCAAAAGATGTTTTGCAAAAAGATGTTAAAAATCTTGCTTCTAAACAAATTTTTGCTAGATGGCAAGCTCTTCTTAGTATATTTGAATTTGATATTGAATTTATTAAAGGTATTAGCAACAACATTCCAGACTTTCTGACTCGCGAATTCTTATAGAACGATGGGAAGGAAAAAGGATAAGGGCAAAGCCCCTAAAGAAGACTCAGAATCACCCACTAAAGCTCTCTCTGAGCACTCAGAAGATTTACCTAAAACCCTAAACACTAAAACCTCTTCAGATCTTAAACAATGGATTGAACAATTAAGTCAATCCCCTGAAGTGTTAAAGGCGTTACAAAATATAGCGTCCTCTTCCACAGAGGCGCCAGGTATGTCTTCTACACCTAAAGCGATCGTACCCGTTCATGGTACGGCTAGTCTGTCTCAAACGGTAGACAGTAAAGACTTATCAAATCCGTTGATGGCTGTGGATTTGCCAAAAATCCAGTATACTCCAAGTATACATAAATGGTTTATTAAAAATATTTTTGATTATGAAATTGAGATTGAGGATGGATATAACAATATTAATCCTTGGTCTGTTTTAAAACAATATTATCCTGAGGATTGGTATTTTCTTCCAACTGATCTTTCAAAACCTCAGGAATATTATCATAATATTCTTTTGGATACAGGATCAGTAAAAATTAAACATAATTATGATTCTAAAAATAAATCTGTTATTTTATATTCTTCACTTAAAATCCACCGGATTATTCATCCCAAGGATTGGCCTGCACCCTCTCTTTATACACCTATAAAATTTAAAGTTTTATATAAGCATGTACACAGTAGTGCTTACAATTATTTTGATTACCGCGATGCATGGGAAAACGTCTTTGCTATTCAAAACCCCACTGCTACGCATTCATGGTTAATCTATTTTGATACTTCATTCCGTACTGATTGTAAAGTGCCTAACTGGTTTAAAAAATGGTGGCAAACCAGGGGTATTTCCAATGAAATCATCCCTCCTCCAATCCAGGCCTTATATCAGTATTTTAAAGCCCATTATAAACCTCGTCCTGAAGAAGCCCATATTCCATCACTCATGTATTATTGTATGGCTTTCTTTACGCCCTGGGTATATCAATGGTATTTGGACACTCAGTATGCCGTAGGAACTTATCAAATTCCTACATTGGTAAAAAGACACAAGATTAAATGGTGGGGATCGTTCAAGAACTCTACCACTGAACTTAAAATTGATCAATGGATTCGCAATAAACTGTCACAGGTTTCTCCATTAACCTATATACTAAGTTAATCATATATATATATATATATATATATATATATATATATATATATATATATATAATAATAATTACATAATCCTGGCCCAATCTCAAACGTCTCGAATAAAATATAGCTCGAACCTATTAGTAATACACCTCGTTCAGAAATATGGGCTGCTGATTCATATGTATCTTAGATAAATAATTAGGACTTTTATAGATTAGCATATTCATACTTAATACAAGATAAGAGATACATAAATCCTACAACTGCAGAGTTCAAAAACAGCTAGGAGCAGTGAAGTTCTTACATATAACAAAACATAAATTAGCTAATTACATAAATTAGAATTTTACTTTTATTGCCCTGTGGAGAAGATTACAGAGCTTTAGTCTGATCGATAGGGATTATACTTCTTGACAAGTTAAATAAAAGAAGAGTGGGTTTTATAACTCAGTGAATAATAATAAATAATGCATAACACAGGCATCAAGCGAAATGTATCCTAAAGTAGTGAAGTGAACACACAGCCAGTCCAGCATATGACACAACATTAGTACTCACATGTAATTTCACCTTCAAATAATCAAATAAGTGGAAATTAGTCAGTGGCGTCACCGAAACCCCTGACAAGCCGTCCTCAAACATGGCCCGCCCTCTCATACGTGTGCACCAGGGAGCCGATTCCACATGCATGGCTGACCGGTCTAATCCTCACTTGACCAGTCCTCTCTCTTTTTTTATACTCTCTTTTCTTTTCCATACCAACAGGCGGCCACCCTGTGGTTTTCCATATCATATATCATCAGATGCACACAGGGGCACCAATCTCGTCATACATGGCCGACGGTGTCGAAGACCATCCAATTCCACACAAACAAGGCACAACAATTTCACAGCACATGTAATCAAACTATTCACCTAATATAAGGGACCAAATTAATAATTAATATGCAACATAAAAGCATATAATTAAGATGTAAGGAAATGTATATAAACATAATCATAAATTAATAATAACATAATAATATGATAAAATAAATGTTAAGTTATCCTCTAATTATTCCTCTATAAAGTAAATAATATAAGCATACAAATGATAGTATGCACTATTTATTATTACTCACAGTGATAAAAAAGAAGGTGGTCCAAAGAATTTAAGAATACAAGAAAAGAATTGCATCAGACAAAAGGCTATTTTAAATAAAGAATTAGCGAATTAATCTAATAAACTATCTACATATCTAATTGCTAAAACTAGACTAGATTCTACCAAAATTTCGGCAACATCTTCCCTAAAAATTGAACTATCCACCTGTTTAAATATCAAAAATTTTATTAAATATTTATTCAATCCACACAGCCCATCTGTCGGGCAGCCAATAAAGCCAAATTCCCATCCTCCTTTAATAGTCACATCACCATACAACCATAATTTATAAATTAAAACAACCCTCAACTATAATTTAAAAATAATCTTCCAACTTATTACAGCAATATTATCAATTTCTCTTACCTTACATCAATATAATTAGCTTCTTTAGTTAACTACCAAATAAATAAAATCTTTTATAAATATAAATATAAACAAATCTTATACCAATATTCTTTAAACGATACCTGCGCATTAAATATCTCAAGCTTAACCACTTTATATCCGCTTATATACATATATATGTCATAATCCATATCTAAACTTCATACATTCTTTACTTTCTCTAAACCAATATAAGAACCATCCCTTGTACCAACTACCATTATATAAAACTTGGAGTTTTCCACCAAAACTCATGTTTCACAATATAATCAATTCATTCTTAGCATAATTATTTGTATAATACGATTCCTCCTAAAAAAAAAAATTGAACTCATATAAATAATTAAGTTAGTTGCTGCCATATTTAAAAGATCCTTGATTTCTTTGCAAACATTTGTAGTCTAAGCAAATAATCTACCTTTTTCTATACAAGAATTCAGATTGTATAGCTCGTTTAAAGAGCAAAAATTGAAATTCCTAATCATATTCATATAAATGGTAATCGAATATCCAAATTTCTACAATAGCTCAATTATATATCTCAAATCCTTCAACTAAGATCAAAGAACTCAGGAATTAAAATGAAGAGTGTCATAATATGGTTTACCTAGTTGCAAAACGGGCTGGAAATTGAAATTTTCCGGTTAAAATGACCGGCAGTAGCAACAAGGCACCAACACAGTCGCTGCTGCCGCTGAGTTGACCGGAAATAGGTGGAAAGGTGGCCGGAGGCACGCTGAAGGCGAGGAGAGAACGTAGTCCGGCCGGTCCTTGGCTGGGCTCCCTAGAAAATGGAACGAGAAGCGTTGAAGGAGGCTACCGATCGGCAAAATGAAGTGTAGCTCGCTGTCCTTCTTCTTTCTCACTGAATCGCGAGCTACCAGTGACCAGAGGTGGAGCAACGGCGTTCGAGGGGTGCTGGAGATGAGGTGATTGGCCGGCTTTGGGCTGGTGTCGCCGGAAAATCAAGGAGAAGGCTGCGACGCGACTTCCCGATCGAGGCAAAGTCACAGCTCCTCCTGCAGCACTGCATTCACTAGAAACGAAAAAAGAGAGGAAAGGAGAGGCCGGAGACGCACGGTGAGGAGGCGACGGCGGCAGGGGGTGGTGGCGGAGGCGCTGGTCTTCGGTGGTCGGAAAAACGAAAAGGAGAAGAGGGGGAGGGGTGAGGTGGACGCTGAAGGGGATTGGGGGATTTCTAGAATTACTTGGGTTAGGTTTTTGACTGATTTGGTTTGATTCGAGTTTGGTTCGGTTCAAATCATGATTTTTGTATGGTTTCGACTTCCAATCGATTTTATTTGGGTTTTCATTTAATTGTGCATTTGGTTCAACTATATAAATTATACGTTTGCATTTAACTGGTTAAATAAATTTATAGGGTGTTAATATATTAAATTTTTAGACGATAAATTTTTGAAAATAAAATTCCAGGTTGTTACCATATGCTTCTCTCTTGAAGAAGGGATATGTTGAAGGAAACAAGAAAAATATAATTCACCAAAGTTTTTCTTTGCTTATGATCTACAAAAAGAATGGTGATATGAAGTTTAATGGATTCACTTAAGAAGCCATATTATTATTGGCTCATCAAGCACTTCTTACTACAAGTTCTGAAGGTGCACAAAATTGGAATGTATAAAATCAAAAAATCTCAAGCGATATCTTTTTGAGGGGAATAAATGCGCACTATAATTTTTTTTTTTTTTGCTTTAACCATGATTTTTTCTCACTGGATTTTTTTCTGAGGGCTTTAATGAGCCATTATTTCAATGCATATTTAAATTTTTTTTCCACATAGTTTTTTCTTATTAAAGTTCTAACGAGGCATCAAAAAAGCAGTGTTATGAAATTAATGGATGTCCTATGTAGATTAGAAATCATTATTCCTAAATAGCACAAAGATCTATATTTCTAATTAGGGTACCACTCAAGCGTCGATACATATCTGGCTTCCTGTCAATCAAAAAGACACTCTTATATTTTATATCTCTATTCCTTCTTTTTATTCTCCCTACTTTTCTATTATTTTATAACATTTTCAAAACTTACAAACATTTATTTGCCCAAATAAAGGTGAGTTGTAGGAGCGTTAGGATTATAAATATGCCAAACTACTCGTGAAATGCTTGATGTTCAATTCATTTGAGTTGGTTCAATAAACTTAACAAGTTCAACTCATTTGAGTTTGTTCAATTAAACTTAAATCCGAGCATACCTTTAAAGAGCTAAATTATAGAAAATTTTCCTTTTCTTTTTAGAAATTGTTCATTCAATTAATTTCAAATATTAATTTCAAATAAGTCGTATCTTGCTCAGACCAATAAATAGAACTGAGGTTATAGTTAAAGCCGTTAGTAGAAAACCGAAATAACTAGTTATAGTAGGCATTAAGGAGCTAAATAAATTTTTTTTATATACATATGCTTGTAAAGCAAAAGCACTTTCCTAAGTTAAATTTTTTATAAGATACGAGGATAAACAAAAATACCAAATGAAAGAATAAATTCAATTGAAAATTTATTTATTTATTTATCAATCATTATCATTATAGATTATAGACTATAGACAGCACTAATAAAATAGAATGATAATGTACATAAGTAAAAAAAGAAATCTATTTTTCATCTATGGCATCTACTTATATTCTCGTGATTTCGAGTCAAGAGATTCATTAGACAATTCTTGAGAAATAAAATAGAAAACTAATAGAAAATAGAATATAAAATAGAAATCTAATATTACATACAATAATTAAATATTAAACAATAAGTAAATATTAAAAATATTAATAATTAATAATAATTAATAAGAATAAGTAATAAAAACTGTGTTGTATAACTTCACTCAAAAAAACTTTATAAAATTTTTCTATTTTGATACTTTCTTTTAGTTTATTTATTTAGTATTTATTTATTTGTATATTTTGTATATTTGTATCGAATTTTTATCCTTTTTTCAATTTTGAAACGAAACCTCTATTTTTCTTTTTTCTTTATAATACCTTTTAGTTTTTCATAATACCTTTTACTTTTTCCTTTTACTTTAAATTTTATTTAAATTTAACTTATTAGATTTATTAGTTGATTCATTCACATAATATCTCGAAAAAGAAGAAAAAAAAAGTATCGCATGATTAGATCACTTGAAAAAATCAAAGTGGTTAAGTGTCAAGAAAGACCCTTTGAATCTAATATACAAATACGTGCATCACGAATCACGAATATTGATTATTAGACATTAGAATTATTTTTTCGTTGTTCTCCTTCTTTCATCGAGTATTCTTTACTACTGGTACTTGTTAATGGATGACTAACCCATTTTTAAATGAAAAAAAGGGGGATTCCAACAAAAAACTCTTCTTCTACAAGCTCAAAATTTTTAGATTTCACATCTAAGAATTGCGGAAATATAATATGAGAATCATCTTTATAATATGATAATCTCTCTCATGAATTATTATTGAAACTCGTCGAATTCGTATTTTACCCGATCTTATGATACACAAGTCTACAGCAACAAAAAAAAGAAAAAAGAGATTATCTAGGACTTCATTTCAATACTGATTGAAGTTGCATTGCTGCATCAGAAGAAGGATAGCTATACTGATTCAGTATATTTTAAAGAAACCCTAGGTACAATATTGACGATCTCACAAGATGCAATTTCAGTGAAATCGCATTTACTGATCTTATCTTTTACAGAATTGATCCCTTTTGATTGTACAAGAATATGTGGAGTTCAGTATGTCTGAAAGCACAGAAGAACGTTCTTTTGCTGATATTATTACTAGTATTCAATATTGGGTCATTCATAGCATTACCATACCTTCCCTATTCATTGCAGGTTGGTTATTTGTCAGCACGGGTTTAGCTTACGATGTATTTGGAAGCCCTCATCCAAATGAATATTTTACAAAGAGCCGACAAGGAATTCCATTAATGACTGGCCATTTTGATCCTTTGGAACAACTCGATGAATTTAGTAAATCCTTTTAGGAGGCCCAATGACCATAGATCGAACCTATCCAATTTTTATAGTACGATGGTTGGCTGTTCACGGATTAGCTGTACCTACCGTTTCTTTTTTGGGGTCAATATCAGTAATACAGTTCATCCAATGATAAATCTAATCCCTATTAGTTATAAAACTATGACACAATCAAACCCGAACGAACAAAATGTTGAATTGAATCGTACCAGTCTCTACTAGGGGTTATTGCTCATTTTTGTACTTACTGTTTTATTTTCTAATTATTTCTTCAATTAATAGAAGAAAATAGTAGTGTAACGCCCCATTTTTTTATGTCGAAAATAGTAAGTTTACCGGTTTATGAATAGTACCACCAGTCTGTGAATAGTACTACTGGTCCGGGATTCGGTAGTATTTTGGTTCCAAAAAATTACTATATATGTTTTATATTTTCTTTAATATTTTTGGAGTATGTATGCATGATTTTTATGTGTAGGAAGTAAGTAATGAATATTTTTGGAGAATTTAGATAATTAGTGAATAATGAATTGTGAAGTTATAGTAATTAAGGAAATTTAAAGAATTATTTTTTATGGAGTAAATTAGAGACTTTTGTGGAGATAAATAATATTTTGAAGGAATTTAATTGGAGAATATTTGTAGCCATTAGATTAGATTACTAGTAACTTAATCCTATCCATTCAATTTGGGCAAAAGACCAAAACACTCTTTAGTTGCTTTATTAAAGGCAACCTTCAATTCTTGAGCAACCACTTTTCTTTTCTTCCTCTTCTCTTCAATGCCACTTTGCTCTCCTACTTCTCTTTGTTTTTCTTCAAATTCTATTTGCTAAATTCACCAAATTCACCCCATCCAACTTGATTTAAGTAATTAATCTTAGAGAGTGAAGCTAGAGAAGTGATATTTGGTTACCAATTTCAAGGAATTTGATGATTTTCCTACTTGGGTCAAAGGGTGGATAGCCTTCTAACAAAGATAAGGGCAAGACCAAAGCTTAAGGAGCCTTGATTAAAGCTTTCCAAAGCTTGTTTTGAAGGTTAGTGTTCATAAACACACTTACCCTACTCAAATTTTTGATTTTGTGCATTTATGTTATCATGTGTATATTTTGGGATTTTGTATGAAATGATTAATTTGTTGAACTTTGGTTGCAATAACATGCTCTTGGGTGATGCTTGATGAGTATTTAGTATGCGGTAGAACCTCTACCTTGTATCTATGTCTTTCATGTTCTTTTCATGGTTAAAGTAAGCTCCGGCACCGAATGTGGCATCTGCTGTCGGGTCTCTCGGGACTGGGCGACGGGTGTTACAAGTAGAATAATAAATAAGAATAGGAATTCTCTTATCCTATCGGAAGGATATCATCTCATAATTATCTATGACTGTTTATGTCCCTAGCATGACCACTTGATTAAATGTGGAGGGAAGTGGGATAAATGGCCGATACTACTAGAAGAATTCCTCTTTGGATAATAGGTACTGTAACCGGTATTCTTATGATCGGTTTAATAGGCATTTTCTTTTGTGGTTCATATTTCGAATTGGGTTCATTCCTATAAGTAACGGGGCGTACTGGATTGTAGACATGAAAGCGTATGAACTCAACGGACCCCCTTTTCTTTGTCTGATTCTAGGGGGTCCCGTTGGTTTCTTAATAATCAGAATACTTTATTCGTATAAGTGACAAAATGGATTGCCTTTTTTTGATATTTCAAATATTTTATTTCAAAAAATTCGATCATACTTTGTGGTGTTTTTGAAAAAGTAACTCCATTTATTTATTTAGAACATTTGCTTCTCGATAGTATCTACCGATAATTTCAAAGTTATAAGAGGAATTACTCGATTTCCTTTTCCTATATGGCATAATACATATTTTCTATATTTCGGTCGTCCATTTTTCTAATTTTTGTATACTAATAGAACCTTACTCTATTGGTTTTAGTATCAGTATCTCATAAAAGGTGAAATTTTTTTAGAAGTTCATTGAAGAGGTTCTATTTGCTTAAAAAATTTCCCTTTCTTTTTTTGTTTGTCCACTACTTTTACTTTTTTTTATACGCAACAAATCTAATTCGCAATAAATCTAATTTATACGTATAAAAAGTAAAAGGAAGTTATTATAAACCTAGAAAAAATAGAAACTAAGAATAGTAATCTTTGAGGAATTGGATCAAGAATGATTATTATTTTGTTTTGACATAAGAAAGGGATGTGGAAAATTCCTTTTATTGCGTCGAAGACTAGGAAGACGAATAAAATAATACCTCCTAGAATCCTTTGTTCCGCTCATTTAATTTAGCCTTTCTGTGCTTTTCCGCTTACTTATCTTATGCTTAGTATCTAGTCAAATTGGATTCTATTTAAAATAGAAAGCTATTGATCCACTCTATGACAGTTAAATCTGACAATAGTACGATATTCACACTGCTCCCGTTTTATTTAGATTAAAAAAAACACAAAAAGGGGGATAAAATCAAATAGTCTTCTTACCAATATACATATTATGGCCAGAGATGTGGTAGAAGAAATTCCAAATATCTGACATAAGAAAAATATAAAAAAAGCAAAGAGCTTTTCGCAATTTTTTTATCATATGTAGTATAATTACCAACAAAAATTTGGTTCTTTTCTTTTTAAAAACTTGATGTTAATAAATTTACAGATCTAAAAATTCATTTCGGACAATTGAACCTTCTCAAACTGTTTCTTTTTAAGAACCAAAAAGATTTGTGCCAAAATAACAGATGCCAAGAAGAGAAAAAGCCCTTGGACACGTAATGGGTCTTGAAGCACTATTTCTGCATCTCCCTGACCAAATCCACCCACATTAGGATTACTCGTTAATGGTTGATCCAGTTTGATGGATTCGCCTTCTGAAACAAGAAGTTCTAGCCTTGGAGGTATAATATCAATCACTTGACGTCCCTTTGACGCATCCGTTATGGTTATTTCATACCCCCCCCTTTTTCTTTTCATATGATTTTGCTTACTATACCTGCTGCTGTAGCATTATAAACCGTATTGTTACTCTTGCTCCCATCGGGATAAATCTGACCCCTTTCCTTGTTTCTTCCTACATATATGGGATATTTTAAAAAACGAACATCTTTCTTAGTGGCGGGGTCCTGAGACAGAATAGGAAAGGTAATTTCACTATATTTCTGACCAAGAATAAGGCCTATTATAAGAATATTTTTTTTAGTGGGGTGATAACTCTGAAAAGATAGATTTCTCGTCTTTTCTTTAATCTCTGGCGAAATACGATTGGGAGGGGCTAATTCAAACCCCACAGGTAAAATAAGAACAGCCCCCACATTCAAAGCTCCTTTTTTACCATTAGCAAGAACTTGTTTTAGTTGCATATCATAAGGGATTCGAACAACTGCTTCAAATACATTATCAGGAAGTACCGCCTGTGGAAGTTCAATATCCACGGGCTTATTAGCTAAATGACAATTGGCATATACAATACGGCCAGTTGCTTCGCATAGATTTTCATAACCCTGCTGTGCAAAAATGGGATATGCGTTTGAAATGGATGCCCAAGTTATTATATATATCATGAGCGATACAAAAATGGAACGAGTAATCTCTTCCTTTATCCAAGAGAAGGTCTTTCTAGTTTACATGGTCCAAGATTGATCCTGAAAATTTCTACAATAAAATTAGGGAGGTTGCTAGTATAGTTCCCTATCCAGGATACTGCTATTTACTGAAAAATTTTTACTAAAATAGAAAATATAGGAAGAAAATCCCTTGGATGTGATGTATAGAAGATGTGATCTATATATATATATATATATATATATATATATATATATATATATATATATATATATATATATATATATAGTAAGATTTTGAATGTTTTGCTTATTTACAAAATAAGAAAATAACAAACATTCTAATTGGATTCATGGATCGTTTTTCAGTCATTCATTGAATGATAAATGACTATAAGTGATGGAGATACACGATTTAAATAATGGAAAATCCAATATTTAAAAATTGTATCGAGAATGATTGGAAAAGTCGAAACAAGGCCAAATATAATTTGATCATTATGAGCAAATCCAAAATCTTTGTAGAGAGAGCCAATCATTAGTTCCCAACCGTGGGGTGAGTGGAATCCTATACATAAATTGATTAATAAAAGAATTGAAAAAGCTTTTATTGTGTCGCTTAAGTTATATAGGAATTCTTGAACCCACGAATTAAGAATAATAAGTTCTTCATTACTTAGAATAGAATACCCACTTAGAATAACGAAACAGATTATATTTGTCGAGAAGTGTAAAATCGTATGGATAAGATCTTCATTGTGCATCTTGATCAATTGGATCATCTCTTTGTGGATTCCGATACGAAACCCTTGTAGATGTGTTTCCGGGTTATTCCTTTATCATTTCATCCAAGTTAACGAGTTCCTCTAATTCTATGAATTTTTCTAGAATACTGTTTTCTTAGATATCATTTAAAAAAGTTTCAGATTTACTAGTATTACACCAATTAATAACCCAAGATTCAAAACTTTTATTAAATAAAAAAGAAAAAAAAAAGAGATCCACCAGGGCAAAAAAACTATAAATATAAGATATAGAAGGGGAATAAATGTTAGATTATTTAATAATCTATATGTGGCCCATGTGATTAAAGGGCTGGTTCTAATTAAGGTGGCTTAAGATGATGGTTATTGGGCTTAATGGATAAGAGCCAGTTAGGGTTTTAATACCCTTCCTCTGCCTTATAAAAGTAAAAGGAATCGACAGCTTAGGGTGAACACAGAAAAGAAAACAAAATAGAGAGTGTGACGGTTGCCTCAAATACATACGGTGATAACTTGTTTGAGAGAGCTCATAAAAGAAATTCCTGTAGCTATTGATTATTCTCTGACCATTGAGAGAAAACTTACGAACAAAAGGCCAGAGGAAGAAACATAGATCTGCTGTTACGGTGAGAATCGAATTACCGCAATAAGGTAACCCATAACATAGATCTGCTGTTATGGATCAAGGCACGCTTCTGCTTATTGTCTATTTCTATCAAATAAATTCTATGAACAATAGATCTGGGCTATATTAAAGATTATTTAACATGTGGTATCAGAGCCTGTACCTGTTCTAGATTTGTTTGATAACGTTTTGTTTTGCTTAATTTATGAAAAATTAATTTCGTATTGTGATGATTGAACGAAGCCAAAATTATAGAAATTTGTAAACTGTTTGTTTTCTTTATAAATTATTTTGCTATAATTTATAGAGAATGGTTATGACATATTATTGTGTTATGTCGTTAAAGTTTTGAGATCTTAATTCAATCTCATAAAAGTTTTGCATAAATCAATGTTTAATGAATATAAAACTTGTTAGTCACCAAAGTGGCCTTGTTGGATTATTTTAGACATTGATTATGCAGGTTTCAATTGTTCATGTTTGTGTGATGCCGTTAAATGCCATGAAAGTTAACAGTGAACAATTGAGATCATTGATTCTAACTTGTTAGGTTACCCAAAGGTAGACCATTAATTATAATCAATGACATTAAAGAGACTTATCATTGTACTAATTAATATGAATGTTTATCCAAAGATAACATGCATATTGTATGGAGCATTATTGAATAGTTAAAAAAAAAAGAAGGTAACTGGATTCCAGAAACGAGCACGGGCGTACTGCAATGAGCACGGGCGTGCTATGGAGTTCCAAAGAGAAGCACGGGGCGTGCTGTAATGTAGCACGGGCGTGCTTCTCTCTGACTTGCATAAAGGCTCGCAAGTTGCTCCACAATGAGAGTCTATTAAAGTTTTTTTTTTCTTGGCATCATTATTGATTAAAGCTATGCATTTAAATATTACCCAAAGGTGAATCTAGATGCATAATTAAAGTTGTTATTTGTTTGAATCCATTTTATGTTTACTCAAAGCATTAACGTATGAGTATATGTATAATGTTGTAGCTTCCTTTAACATGTTTGCTATGGGCACTAGGTTGATTAAGTTCAATGGATTGAACTATGCTGATTGGTCCGAACAAATCAATTATCAGTTAGGAGTTCTGGACCTGGATCTGGCATTAGTCTCTGAAAAGCCAGAAGCCATTACAGAGACCAGCACTGAAGCTGACAAGTCTCATTATAAGGCTTGGGAGCGGTTTAACAGGCTAAGCTTGAACTTAATGAGGATGACAATGGCTGAAAATGTTAAGCCATCAATGCCCAGAGCAGACAATGCAAGAGAGTACATGCTGAAAATTAAGAAATACTCCCGATCGGACATAGCTGACAATCCTTGATGAGTGAGCTGACGACCAAGAAGTTTGATTGGTCACGATCCATTCATGATCATGTGACTGGCATGCAGAATTTGGCAGCCAAACTGAAATCAATGGAATGGATGTGAGTAAATCCTTTTTAGTTCAATTTATTATTAACTCACTTCCTCTTGAGAGTTCCAGGTGAATTACAACACCCTTAAGGAAAAATGGAACATTCAGGCAATCAAGGCTATGTTGATTCAAAAGGAAGGGAGATTAAAGAAATTGAAGGAACACTCCGTCAATCTTACATTTCATAATGGAGCTAGCAGCAGCAACAACAAATCAGAGAAGAAAGGCAAGAAAAGGGACAGTGCCCCAATGAAGGTTAATGAGAGCCAAATCCATAAGGAATTGAAGTGCTACTTCTGTAGGAAGAATGTTCACTTCAAGAAGGACTGTCCTGAAAGGAAGATTTGGTTTGAAAAGAAAGGTATACTTTATGTTTCAGTATGTTTTGAATCAAATTTTATTGAAGTGCCTAATAATACCTGGTGGTTAGATTCTAGTGCAACTACTCATATGTCTCATATTATACAGGGATTTCTTTCGATCCAAACCATAAACGAAACTGAAAAGTTCCTATTCATGGGAAACAGAATGAAGGCACGAATAGAAGGAATTGGGACTTATAGATTGATCCCGGACACTGGTTGTTATCTGGATCTTGAAAAGTGTCTCTATATTCCTGAATATGCTAGAAATCTAGTTTCTGTAGGGAGGTTGGATAATGTTGGTTTCAGTTTTAAGATTTGTAATGGTGTTTTTTCATTATACAAACTTAAATACTATTATGGTTCTCGTACTTTGATTGATGGTTTGCATCGTTTTAATCTTGATGCTGAATTTATTGAATCCCTGTTTAATTTTGAACACAATATAGGTATTAAACGTAGTGCACATAATGAATGTTCCGCTTTCTTGTGGCATCAAAGGTTAGGTCACATATCCAAAGAAAGGATTTTGAGGTTAGTGAAATGTGGAATCTTACCTCAATTAGATTTCACTGACTGGGACGTGTGTATAGGTTGCATTAAAGGTAAGCAAACTAAGCACACATTAAAGAATCCAGCCACAAGAAGCAATGAATTGCTTGAACTTATACACACTGATATATGTGGTCCTTTTGATGTTCCCTCTTGGGGTGGTGAAAAATATTTTATTATCTTTATCGATGATTTCTCACGGTATGGTTATGTATATTTACTGCATAAAAAGACTCAATCAGTGGATATCCTTGCGATATTCATTAATGAGGTAAAAAGGCAGTTAAATAGAAAAGTTAAAGTGGTGAGATATGATAGAGGTGGTGAATATTATGGTAAATTTAATGAAAATGGACAATGTCTAGGTCCATTTGCAAAGTTCCTTGAAAGTCGTGGCATTTGTGCGCAATACACAATGCCAGGTACACCTCAATAAAATGGTGTAGCTGAAAGGCGGAATCGTACTCTTATGGAAATGGTTAGGAATATGCTAAATAATTGTACTGTACCTTTATCATTATGGATGCATGCATTAAAGACTGCTGCATATTTACTTAATAGGGTTCCTAGTAAGGCAGTTTCTAAGACCCCTTATGAACTGTGGACGAGAAGGAAACCTAGTCTGAGGCATCTTCATGTTTGGGGTTGCCCAGCGGAAGTAAGGATATATAATCTACATGAAAAGAAGCTTGATGCTAGAACGATTAGTGGATTTTTTATAGGAAATCCTGAAAAGTCAAAAGGGTACAAATTTCATAATCCTAACCATAGTACGAGAATTGTTGAGTCTGGTAATGCTCGGTTTATTGAAAATGGCCAAATTAGTGGGAGCAGTGAACCACGTAAGGTGAATGTGCAAGAGATTCAGATTGAAAATCCAACTCAGATGGATTTTCCTAATGTCTCTTCTTCGATTGTTGTTCCACTTGTTGTATCACGGTTTAACAACATGGTTGAACAACAAAACAACATTCCGAACCCACAAAATGACCATATAAATGATAAACCAGCAAATAATGAACAATTCACGAATGATCAAGTGGTTTCACAAGAAATAGCATTACAGAGGTCACAAAGGCAAAGAAAGCCAGCTATTTCTAGTGATTATGTGGTTTACTCACTTGAGCATGAATGTGAATTAAGCATTGATAAGGATCCAGTCTCTTTCCAGAAAACCATGGAATGTGATAATTCTGAAAAGTGGTTCAATGCCATGAAGGAAGAAATGCAATCAATGAGTGATAATCAAGTCTGGGATTTAGTCGAGTTGCTTGAGGGGTCAAAACAAGTTGGTTGTAAATGGGTTTTGAAGACCAAACGGGACTCTAAGGGCAACATTAAAAGATATAAGGCTAGACTTGTTGCTAAAGGTTACACTCAGAAGGAAGACATTGATTATAAAGAGACCTTTTCTCCAGTTTCCAAAAAGGACTCTTTAAGAATTATTTTGGCTTTGGTGGCTCATTATGATCTAGAACTTCACCAAATGGATGTAAAGACAGTCTTTCTTAATGGTGACTTAGAGGAGGAAGTATATATGGACCAACCAGAGAGGTTGTGGTCACAGGAAAGGAAAACTTGGTGTGTAAGTTAAAGAAGTCAATATATGGACTGAAGCGAGCTTCTCGTCAATGGTATCTTAAGTTCAATAATACCATCACTTCATATGGTTTTATAGAAAACACTGTTGATCGGTGTATTTATATGAAGGTCAGTGGGAGTAAGCTCATTATGTTAGTCCTATATGTTGATGACATTCTTCTTGCTGCGAATGACGTTGGGTTGTTGCATGATGTAAAGGGTTTTTCTCTCTAATAACTTTGAAATGAAAGATATGGGAGAGGCATCCTTTGTGATTGGAATAGAAATATTCCGTGATAGATCACAAGAACTGTTAGGATTGTCTTAAAGAGCTTACATTGATAAGGTATTAGAGAGATTCAGAATGAAAAAATGTTCCGCAGGAATAGTTCCAATTTAGAAAGGAGATAGGTTCAACAAAATGCAATGTCCTAAAAATGATTTGGAATGTAAAGAGATAAAGTCTATTCCATATGCGTCAGTGATTGGGAGCTTAATGTATGTTCAGACATGTACTTGACCGGATATTAGTTTCGCCATAGGAATGTTAGGGCGATATCAAAGTAATCCCGGGATGGACCATTGGAAAGCTACAAAGAAAGTACTTAGGATTTACAAGGCACTAAGGATCATATACTCACTTATAGAAAGTCCAGCCATCTAGAAGTGGTGGGATACTCGGATTCAGACTATGCTGGTTGTGTAGATTCGAGAAAATCTACATTTGGCTATTTGTTTCTTCTAGCTAGAGGAGCAGTATCATGGAAAAGTGGAAAGCAGTCTGTCATTGCTACTTCCACTATGGAGGCTGAATTTGTGGCATGCTTTGAGGCCACTGTTCATGCATTGTGGTTGCGGAACTTTGTCTCAGGTCTTGGCATTGTCGACAGTATAGCTAGACTGCTGAGAATTTACTGTGATAATTTCGCAGCTGTCTTCTTCTCTAAGAATGATAGGTACTCTAAGGGTGCAAATCACATGGATTTAAAGTACCTATCTGTGAAAGAAGAAGTGCAAAGACTCAAAGTGTCAATTGAGCATATCGGTACTGATCTGATGATAGCGGATCCGCTAACTAAAGGCTTACCGCCCAAAATCTTCACTGGCCATGTTGATAGAATGGGCATTATAGATAAGTCCTTGTTAGCATGATGTTTAAACTTATATATATATATATATATATATATATATATATATATATATATATATATATATATATATATATATATATATATATATATACATATGGTTGTTTTGCTCATATTATTGTGACACTTGGGAATTCAATTAAAGATGTGTTTTTGCTTATTTATGTGTTATCTACATTATAGATGTATACAATAATGGTTTGAGTGAGATAACAATAACAGTTGATTATAACAATGTATTGTTTGTTGAATAGTTTCTCCATTAAAGTTTTATGAATTGAAGTGATCTGTGATATATGGAAGGAATCATGTTGATTAATGACTTGTGACCGCCATAATCCGATCATCTTAATTCGAATTAAGGTAAACATGATAGATTCAAGAAATGCACATAGGCCAAGTGGGAGATTGTTAGATTATTTAATAATCTATATGTGGCCCATGTGATTAAAGGGCTGGTTCTAATTAAAGTGGCCCAAGATGATGGTTATTGGGCTTAATGGATAAGAGCCAGTTAGGGTTTTAATACCCTTCCTCTGCCTTATAAAAGTAAAAGGAATCGACAGATTAGGGTGAACACAGAAAAGAAAACAAAATAGAGAGTGTGACGGCTGCCTCAAACACATATGGTGATAGCTTGTTTGAGAGAGCTCATAAAAGAAACTCCCATAGCTGTTGATTATTCTCTGACCATTGAGAGGAAACTTACGAACAAAAGGCCAGAGGAAGAAACATAGATCTGTTGTTACGGTGAGAATCGAATTGCCGCAACAAGGCATAACATAGATCTACTGTTATGGATCAAGGTACGCTTCCGCTTATTTTCTATTTCTATCAAACAAATTCTATGAACAATAGATCTGGGCTATATTAAAGATTATTTAATAATAAATGATTTTCTTTTCATTTTTTTCGTCTGTGAATTTTTAATGAACTGTCACGACCCATTTCCATGGGCCGGACCGGCACTAGGGCCCAGGTAAGCTTAAGGCCCCCGAGGCCCGTAGTAAGCCTGAAACACTACAAATTTGCTATCTCAATATAATTTTAAACATTTACAAATTTCCCTGCTTACAATACACTATAGTTATAATACAGGCTCACAGAATTATTCCATCTATAATAATACACAACTTAAAAGTATACAAGTTCTATAACTGCGGAGTTTACTGACGGATGTATACATATAAGTCTTCGGACATTTATCTATTTAATTGATCAATACGAAAATTAGCGAATTTCTTTTTAACGGTGAAGAGCAGAGTTATAGCTGGGATTTAGAAATGCTACTTCCTGAAAGATTTAAACTAAGGAGATGTGAGTTTATTAATGAATAATAATGATTGCACAACACACGCATTCACACAATTGTATAAATATATCAACCTAGTCATCCGACTAGGTATATGCTCACACAGCCAGTCACACAAATGGCATATCACCAGCACTCACAATTATTAACATCTTCATATAATCACATCACGTGGAAATTAGTCAGTGGAGTCACCGAAACCCCCGATGAGCCGTCCTCCCACATGGCTCATCCTCTCACAACGTGTGCACCAGGGAGCCGATCCCCCATACTGGCCGACCGGTCTAATCCTCACTTGACCAGCCCTCTCATTATTTTTCCATTCTCTCTTTTCTTTTCCATACCAACAGGAGGTAACCCGGTCGTCTCCATCAAATCTAGATCATCAGGCGCACACAACAGGAGGCCACCCTGCGGGCTGCGATCAAATCTAGATTATTAGGTGCGCCCAATAAAGAGACCAACCTGTGGTTTACGGTAACGGTACGGTAGGTGCACACGGGGGCGCCGATCTCCCAATTTCCCGGCCGACGGTCCAATTTCATAATTCATCACAATTAGGATCCATGCTTTATCGACCGTCCTCACAAACCCATGGTGACCCACTTCATCCCAATTCCACACAAACAAAGCAAGGCATTGTCACATCACAACTAATCAAGCATTGCAAATAATTGCAGAAATATTGCAAAGTTGAACATCGGAATGCAATGCACAATTAGACATTCATACTCAAATGCAAATAAATAAATAAATAATAATAATAATGATAATAAACAATAACAATGAAAATAAAGAAGTAATTGAATAATTAAGTAAATAATGATGATAGTAAAATAATTAGAATACTTTATTTACTATGTATTAAGTTATAGAATTATTCTAAATAAACTTATTACTTTATATTGTTAACTAAAACTAGTCTAAGTTCTATCGAAATTTCGGCAGCACCTCCCCTAAAAATTGGACTATTTACCTGCTAAAATATCACAAAATTATATATTAATCATTCAATGCACACAGCCCATCCGTCGGGCGATCAAACAGTTAAATTTCCCTTCCTCCCTCCAAATAATAATGTCAACATTCAATTATTAATTCACAACTTATAATAACCTTCAAACGTGTTCCAATAATATTACTGAACATTCATTGCTTCACATAAATATAATCAGCTTCTTTAGCTAATTGACAAATAAATAAAATCTTTTATATATCTATATACATATAAGAACACAATTACAGATATTACAATTTTATGCTCTACTTACAATGCTACTTGCTGAAATAATATTGAAATCTTTTAAAGACCAGCTTATAAACTATCCTATAGTTCAAACAAATGGTATACTATCTTAAATGCAATTGTCGTATTTTCCCAGTTGAAGTTATGTGTTTAAGATTTCTCAATCAATGTTTGAATTCTAACTTATAATCTATTTGATTTATTAGTAGAATAATTATTCATCTTATCTTAGTATAATTATTAGCATTTACTAAATTTTTGTATTACACTTATTTGCACCCATAAATTTAATCAATAGTAACCCGTATCCTATTATAACTCTATTAGTCATCTAATGATTTCTAATAGTACACTTGGCCTATTAGCCTTTAAATATTCCGCCGAACACCCGACAGCATCTCTCCTTAATCATACTCAACATCTAGTTTAAATTACCGTAAAACAATCGGCAGCCCATCCACCAGGCAAAGAACTTTAAATAAAATCCCCATCCTCCTATCATTATCAACCCACCATTCTTCGTTATACAGTAATTATAAAATCAATATCTTGAATCCATAATCTACTATGAATTACTTAATAAGTAAAAACAAAATAATTTCTTAAATTGAATCAATAAGTCTCATTTATATACATACCCATCATTGATTTTCACCTTTCAAATTTAATCACAATCAAATAAATGGTTTGTTTGACTGCACCTATTTTATATTTCATGACCTATAACCAATTATATACAACACTAAATCCTAGATTTCCTTTAATAAGCCAAGTATAACTTACAAATTTACGTGTCTAACAACCCTGCTGGTTATTATATCCTTACGATGAATTTGAGTCCAACCTACAAGTATGTGCTAAGTAAACTCATATCTTGGTTTCCTAAGCATACTTTAATTCATGTTTTATGAATTCAACTTCGTCTTGGCGTAGAAAACTAAATATTTTTACCCGTTACTAATTGTAAACACGTGTCTATTTATCCTTATATCATAATCTGTATATGAAATCAATAACACTAAAAGTTTTCTTATTATAAAACTATAACTTCGATTTAATCTCAAGTCATGCTAACAAAATAAGCTAACAACTAATTTATTCATGTGATTAGAATACCCAATAACTTAGCTACTGCATTTCTACCAACCCCTCCTTAATTTAACTTTCTGTGATATTTACGGCTTAGAAGCCTAATTTTCGATTTCTGTCGTCTAATGATTCGAACACTATACCTTATCAAAGTGCAAACTAATTGCAAAACTAGATTCTATGTAAAAATTGGAATATACTGTCTATGAGGAATTCCGGTCACCGAATCCACCGCTGTCGCCGCCGTCTATGGTGGCCGGAGGTACCTTGGTTCCTAAATCTTGCAATTCTTACGCCAAGACGCAGCAAATTTCATATAGAACTCAGTTCCATAGCCAACTACCACAATTTATGTCAATATCTAACAAAATCCCAATTTTTATTTCTTAAATCCCTAAGTCCCATTTTGATCAATACCTGCGTTAAATCGCCTAATCTATACGAAATGATTTCTAAAGGAGTGAAATGGGAGGACAATCAACTTACCTCGTCGGAGATCATCGCCGGAGCTGCTCGGAGGGAACGACGGAGACGCGACTGTCTCGATCGCGTTGAGGTTCCAGCTTCGCTGTGACTCTTGCGCTCACTAGAAACAGAAACGAAGAGAAGGGGAGGAAGGCGGGCTGCTGCGGCGAGGAGTCGACGGCGAGGAGGCGCTGGTTCTGGTGGTCGGAAAAAACGAGAGAGGAGAGGCAGCGAGGTCGCGTGATGGCGCTGGTGCAAGGAAGAAGAAGAGAAAAGAAAAAAAAGAAAAAGGAAAGAAAAAGAAAAGAAAGAAAAATCTTGGCTTCTAGACCATTCCGGTTCGATTCGAACCGGTTTGGTCTAATTTAATGATTTGGCTCAATTTGCTTGGTTTTTGAGTTTTTTTCGCTTGGTTTTCGAAAAATCGAATTGGTTTACGGGTCCAGTTTAGCAATAATAAAATACTACTGGTATAATCTCATTGGTTGAAATAAAAATTTTGGTTTTTAAATGAAAATTCTACGAAATTAAATTTTCGGGTCGTTTCAATCTCCCCCCGTTATAAAAATTCGTCCTCGAATTTTAGAAATGAGCAAGAAATAGGAATGCAACTAGAAAAGAAAGCATGTAAGGATATTTAACAAACAAACTATCATTTGATTGACATCCAAGAATAAATGAATGAAAGGTTTCATTATAACCCAAACCCCTTAAACTAGCAAACAAAGTTCCATCACACTCAAAATGTATTGGTTCCACCATCAATTACATCTATCGTCACTTGATTAAAACTCATAGGAAACTTAAGTCTATTACTATAACCTCCAATTTCTGTTATCAGTCAGCTACTGAAATCCTTAGAAATCTTTCTTTGGATAAAATCTTACAATAAAACAGGGTTTATCAAGAAGGTACATAATATATATTTCTCAAGATTATATAATTTCATTTGAAAATTTAAATTTTTTTATTAGGCATTTCTTCATAAAAAAAAAAAAAAAAGCCAAACATATATTTTACAAAAAGCAAAACAATTGAAATTTGATTTATTTATGGTAATAAGAATTAACTCACATAATTACTAGAAGTCTTCTCGAACAAAAATTGGAAAACTTATTATTTTTAAGGCAAAATTTCAAGAAAAAATTTCCTTTGTAACTCCGTTTGTCTATAGTATTACAGGGCAACTCGAACTCACACTCTCTTAGTTCTTATCTATACAAGTTCTATTTTATTTTTTTATAATATTCTTTCCTTATGTTAGTGTAACTATTAGACAACTCCTGAGTCACTGCACCCCTTAACTGTTTCAATCATTTAAAAATTTTGACCCCCTTTCCAGCGCTTATTCCTTATGTCACCTTAATACTTATGACTAAAATTAAATTTCATAACAATGCCTTGTAACAGTCCTTGTTTCGGTTCATGATCTTGTCTCCCTATCTTGGTAACCTTTTACTCTATTTGAGTTACTAATTAACATACCTTAAAGATATTAGAATACTCTCAACAATTATGTCATCTACTCTTTCTCCTATCATACTACTTATCATTGTAATTCCTGAGTTATTTACTATCAACATCTCATCCTATTATTATTATTTATCCTACATACTCTCTCATTAATTGTTTCGTCTATTAATCATCGTTAATCGTGATCTATCTAATCACCAACATTTCAATCAAAAACTTATTATTTACTCTAAACATACGCTTTTATCTAATACACTTCAATACTAATGTCTTTTAGAAAAATTTCTTAAGTCCTGACCTAATGCTATCTTAACACTCAAATATCACATCAAATCAATCTCATGGACTAGAATTTTCTAAACTATAGCCTTAAACGTTTATTAAAAGGTCTTAATTAGCCATACGTTTACCTATCACTAACTTGAGTCAACTTTATATTTAACTTACCTATCTCATTTGTCCTTGATCAATCAATATCCTCTTATTCAAGTCGAGTAAGATATTTATAAATTACTCTCATTTGTCTACCACTCGCTGCTAACATATATTACACTTTGCTATATATACCATTTCTATATCCTTACACCATTCAAGTCCATTCCTAATGTTATCCCTTCCATTTATTTTGCAACCTAGCTTCTAAACTAAAATTGTCTCTTCAAACTTTTCCAACTAATCGTCTTGTGCTTCTCAAAACATTCTTTTTAAGTTCTAACCATACTCATGATCAACTCACCTTGTTATTTTATCTAACTGGCCCCGTGATATAAATAGACGACTTACGAAAATAACATAATTAGTCAGTTTCAGATTATTTGTCATAACATAATTTAAATTCAAAATCAAAATGGGGTTTTAAATTTAAATATCAAATATCAAGTAGATAAAACAATTAAGAAGATTATCTTTGAATGAGTTCTAAAGAAATTCAGTAGCCGAGCTGAATACTAAAATATCGATTCCTAATCACCCAAAGTTCATCAATCTGCCATTCAAATGAAAAACCTATTTATTCACTACACTATCCTATTCATTGTAGGAATAGAGCTCACATGAAAAGTAGTGTACTGGGTGATCAGGCCAATCCACTACCATCAGGTATTACTCTATTCCCTGGCTTAAGGGTTGATAAATGCTTTAGCCCCTACAGGTATTGTGATAGATTCACCTTATTGTCCACTACTTTCGCTTCAAGCCTTGCATTACTTCATCTACAGTCTATTGTTCTACACAATGGGTGTGAGTTTTCCCTCCCCGTAGGGTCTAGTGCGTCCACTATCCCTAGAGAGGAAAATCACAAGTTTCCTTCCTTATGTTGGTTACGGCCGATCCCAACATAAAGAAATTTCCTATACTCCGCATTTGTGTCCTAAAACCCTAACCTAAGCTCTGATACCAACTTTGTCACGACCCATTTCCATGGGCCGGACCGGCACTAGGGCCCAGGTAAGCTTAAGGCCCCCGAGGCCCGTAGTAAGCCTGAAACACTACAAATTTGCTATCTCAATATAATTTTAAACATTTACAAATTTCCCTGCTTACAATACACTATAGTTATAATACAGGCTCACAGAATTATTCCATCTATAATAATACACAACTTAAAAGTATACAAGTTCTATAACTGCGGAGTTTACTGACGGATGTATACATATAAGTCTTCGGACATTTATCTATTTAATTGATCAATACGAAAATTAGCGAATTTCTTTTTAACGGTGAAGAGCAGAGTTATAGCTGGGATTTAGAAATGCTACTTCCTGAAAGATTTAAACTAAGGAGATGTGAGTTTATTAATGAATAATAATGATTGCACAACACACGCATTCACACAATTGTATAAATATATCAACCTAGTCATCCGACTAGGTATATGCTCACACAGCCAGTCACACAAATGGCATATCACCAGCACTCACAATTATTAACATCTTCATATAATCACATCACGTGGAAATTAGTCAGTGGAGTCACCGAAACCCCCGATGAGCCGTCCTCCCACATGGCTCATCCTCTCACAACGTGTGCACCAGGGAGCCGATCCCCCATACTGGCCGACCGGTCTAATCCTCACTTGACCAGCCCTCTCATTATTTTTCCATTCTCTCTTTTCTTTTCCATACCAACAGGAGGTAACCCGGTCGTCTCCATCAAATCTAGATCATCAGGCGCACACAACAGGAGGCCACCCTGCGGGCTGCGATCAAATCTAGATTATTAGGTGCGCCCAATAAAGAGACCAACCTGTGGTTTACGGTAACGGTACGGTAGGTGCACACGGGGGCGCCGATCTCCCAATTTCCCGGCCGACGGTCCAATTTCATAATTCATCACAATTAGGATCCATGCTTTATCGACCGTCCTCACAAACCCATGGTGACCCACTTCATCCCAATTCCACACAAACAAAGCAAGGCATTGTCACATCACAACTAATCAAGCATTGCAAATAATTGCAGAAATATTGCAAAGTTGAACATCGGAATGCAATGCACAATTAGACATTCATACTCAAATGCAAATAAATAAATAAATAATAATAATAATGATAATAAACAATAACAATGAAAATAAAGAAGTAATTGAATAATTAAGTAAATAATGATGATAGTAAAATAATTAGAATACTTTATTTACTATGTATTAAGTTATAGAATTATTCTAAATAAACTTATTACTTTATATTGTTAACTAAAACTAGTCTAAGTTCTATCGAAATTTCGGCAGCACCTCCCCTAAAAATTGGACTATTTACCTGCTAAAATATCACAAAATTATATATATTAATCATTCAATGCACACAGCCCATCCGTCGGGCGATCAAACAGTTAAATTTCCCTTCCTCCCTCCAAATAATAATGTCAACATTCAATTATTAATTCACAACTTATAATAACCTTCAAACGTGTTCCAATAATATTACTGAACATTCATTGCTTCACATAAATATAATCAGCTTCTTTAGCTAATTGACAAATAAATAAAATCTTTTATATATCTATATACATATAAGAACACAATTACAGATATTACAATTTTATGCTCTACTTACAATGCTACTTGCTGAAATAATATTGAAATCTTTTAAAGACCAGCTTATAAACTATCCTATAGTTCAAACAAATGGTATACTATCTTAAATGCAATTGTCGTATTTTCCCAGTTGAAGTTATGTGTTTAAGATTTCTCAATCAATGTTTGAATTCTAACTTATAATCTATTTGATTTATTAGTAGAATAATTATTCATCTTATCTTAGTATAATTATTAGCATTTACTAAATTTTTGTATTACACTTATTTGCACCCATAAATTTAATCAATAGTAACCCGTATCCTATTATAACTCTATTAGTCATCTAATGATTTCTAATAGTACACTTGGCCTATTAGCCTTTAAATATTCCGCCGAACACCCGACAGCATCTCTCCTTAATCATACTCAACATCTAGTTTAAATTACCGTAAAACAATCGGCAGCCCATCCACCAGGCAAAGAACTTTAAATAAAATCCCCATCCTCCTATCATTATCAACCCACCATTCTTCGTTATACAGTAATTATAAAATCAATATCTTGAATCCATAATCTACTATGAATTACTTAATAAGTAAAAACAAAATAATTTCTTAAATTGAATCAATAAGTCTCATTTATATACATACCCATCATTGATTTTCACCTTTCAAATTTAATCACAATCAAATAAATGGTTTGTTTGACTGCACCTATTTTATATTTCATGACCTATAACCAATTATATACAACACTAAATCCTAGATTTCCTTTAATAAGCCAAGTATAACTTACAAATTTACGTGTCTAACAACCCTGCTGGTTATTATATCCTTACGATGAATTTGAGTCCAACCTACAAGTATGTGCTAAGTAAACTCATATCTTGGTTTCCTAAGCATACTTTAATTCATGTTTTATGAATTCAACTTCGTCTTGGCGTAGAAAACTAAATATTTTTACCCGTTACTAATTGTAAACACGTGTCTATTTATCCTTATATCATAATCTGTATATGAAATCAATAACACTAAAAGTTTTCTTATTATAAAACTATAACTTCGATTTAATCTCAAGTCATGCTAACAAAATAAGCTAACAACTAATTTATTCATGTGATTAGAATACCCAATAACTTAGCTACTGCATTTCTACCAACCCCTCCTTAATTTAACTTTCTGTGATATTTACGGCTTAGAAGCCTAATTTTCGATTTCTGTCGTCTAATGATTCGAACACTATACCTTATCAAAGTGCAAACTAATTGCAAAACTAGATTCTATGTAAAAATTGGAATATACTGTCTATGAGGAATTCCGGTCACCGAATCCACCGCTGTCGCCGCCGTCTATGGTGGCCGGAGGTACCTTGGTTCCTAAATCTTGCAATTCTTACGCCAAGACGCAGCAAATTTCATATAGAACTCAGTTCCATAGCCAACTACCACAATTTATGTCAATATCTAACAAAATCCCAATTTTTATTTCTTAAATCCCTAAGTCCCATTTTGATCAATACCTGCGTTAAATCGCCTAATCTATACGAAATGATTTCTAAAGGAGTGAAATGGGAGGACAATCAACTTACCTCGTCGGAGATCATCGCCGGAGCTGCTCGGAGGGAACGACGGAGACGCGACTGTCTCGATCGCGTTGAGGTTCCAGCTTCGCTGTGACTCTTGCGCTCACTAGAAACAGAAACGAAGAGAAGGGGAGGAAGGCGGGCTGCTGCGGCGAGGAGTCGACGGCGAGGAGGCGCTGGTTCTGGTGGTCGGAAAAACGAGAGAGGAGAGGCAGCGAGGTCGCGTGATGGCGCTGGTGCAAGGAAGAAGAAGAGAAAAGAAAAAAAAGAAAAAGGAAAGAAAAAGAAAAGAAAGAAAAATCTTGGCTTCTAGACCATTCCGGTTCGATTCGAACCGGTTTGGTCTAATTTAATGATTTGGCTCAATTTGCTTGGTTTTTGAGTTTTTTTCGCTTGGTTTTCGAAAAATCGAATTGGTTTACGGGTCCAGTTTAGCAATAATAAAATACTACTGGTATAATCTCATTGGTTGAAATAAAAATTTTGGTTTTTAAATGAAAATTCTACGAAATTAAATTTTCGGGTCGTTTCATGAACCCACTCCACTTATCGATTATATATGATCTAATATTTCTATCAAGCATAAGTTCTATTATAAGGCTTCGAACTTATGAATCTATTCCCTGTTTTTCGTGAGTCAGTGCTTAGTCCTTGAATTTTGAAAGAATATAAAAAAATAGCCTAAAAATAAAAAGAAGAGTACACGAATAAGGAGAACAAAAAAAAGATAAAAAGAAACGTTGATTGACAAAAGAAATGAGAGAGAATTTACAAGATATGATTTATCCAGTATCAATTTCAAATCTTGAAAATAAAAAGAGAATTTCTTTATTCTATATTTTTTATTCCAAAATGCTTTGTTTTGCTCTATCAGATGAGTCTATTATTTAGATTTCTTTCTTGTTTTGTTATTGAATTTAGTGAATTTACCTACACATAAAAAAATTTGCAGATAAAAAAGTTTCGTTTTCTAATTGTTCCGTACATATAATATACGTCTTCTTTGTTCATCAACTTTGTGAAGAATTTTCAGTTAAGTTATGCTATAGAAAAAAAAAAAAAAGAAGACTCTTGGATTTCTTCACTCCTACCAAGAAAATGTTCATTCTTCAGCTCATTTCAAAATACTTACATTGGTACACGCAAAAAATAGGCCAATTCGGCCACTTTTTGCTTAATTTCTCGCGGAGTCAAATTCTCATCAGTACGAGTCAAAGGAATGGTCCCCGGCCTCGGATTTCCATATAAAGGGCACGCCGAGCATAAATACCCTATTTAACTTTTAGTCTAATAGACTGAATATCTTTCATAAGGAATCGGAGTAAGATGCGACGATTTTTTCTAGGAATTCCCCAGCAAAAAATACACACTATTCCTTCTTTTCTATCAAATAGATCATAACCACTACCTAAATTCCACAAAATTGTGCACCATAAATAAAAACTAATAAATAGACCAGCAATCCCATAGAAAGACATCACGATCCCTTATGGAAAAAAAATTATTTGCTGAGATGGAAATAAAGATATCAAATTTTTGCCAAGATAACTGGAAATTCCAACCAAAAAAAAAAAAAAAAAAAAAAAAAACCCATTGAACCTATGGGCCCAGCAGAAATTACTTGTTTTTCGAGATCCCGCTATAAGTTCTATCCATATACGTTCTGATCGCCAACTCATACTAGATTCATATGCTTTTTATTTGAAGTGGGAAACTAGCCCAATTTGACTTTCTTTTTTTTCGAAGTAACTTTCATCAACTCACACTATTCGGATATGAATCTTTAGAAAGAATTCGATGAATTCCCTATTTTTTTTAATATTTTTAAAAAGGGAGTCCCCTCACCTCTATCTACTATAAAAACGTTGGCTTTGCATTTCTTTCAGGCCTCCATCGCAATCTCGATTTATTTTCAAATAGCTCTTTTACTCATATATAATATTTATGCCTGCATAAGAACTCTTTCATTTTCATTTTATGTTTGAAGGGAGCTGCCTGCATGTTATATCATATTATACTAAATAGATATATGTATTTATACTAAATAGATATATGTATTATGATCCAAGTCTAAGTCTTGAAAAAAAATGAAATCTACCCTTATCGGGCCTAATCAGATCTAAACAATCTTGTTTTTTTGAACATGAAGAGATATAGAAGCCATTGCAATTGCCGGAAATACTAAGCCCACTAAAGGCACAAAAATGGAGAGTAGGTTGTTAAGAATTGTCATAGAATGGGCACCTCGGTTTAATATTTGTACCTGTTATTTATTTTTATTATATCATTATTATTATTATTATATTAATATTTTATTATTAGATTATTAGAAAGATATCTTATAATCATTAGAATTCCTATATAATTATATTAAGTATATCTAAGTGAATATATATAATAAAGTGCAAATAGTGTAGAACTAACTAAATGACCTATTTCTATTTCTACATGAAATATATATGATAATTCGTTTATTTGTTATTCTTATCTTTTCTTTTTTTTTTTTTTTGTCTAATAACTTTCATTTTATAATTTGATTTTAATAATTTAATAAAAATAAAAATTTAATAAATAATAAAAATAAAGAGTTTTTCTGATTATAAATTCTCGAAAAATTCGTTAAAGAATTTATAATCCGATCCGTCAATAGGTATTTTTATTAGTAAAAAAGAGGATTCCGGGGAGACTATATAGCAAGACTCTCTATTTTTTAAGCATAAGTAAGAAAAGAGCATGAAATTCATTTTATTTACGTTGTCAAAAATTTTTTTTTTCACGGAAAAAAGAATTCACCCTTTTTTCTTGTCGATAGGGTAACTGTTTACAGCCCTAGCAAATGCCATTGGCTTGGGTATAACGCGTTACTAATGCCCCCTTCGATTTCTCAATGATAGCACTTGTTGAAGGCGATGGTAACTTTCCCATTTCTTCTTTTTTCTTAATATTTTTTTTCTTAATTATTCTATTAATTTTAACATACTACCATTAATTCTTTAGCTTAAGCTCCGAGGTTATCAATATATATATATATATATATATATATATATATATATATATATATATATATATATATATATATATATATATATATATATATATATATATATATATAAAGCAAGCATTTTTTTTGCTAGAAAATTGACATATGACATATTCACTTGGCATTTTAATTTGACATATGACATATTTTTCAAATTAGGCTTCCATTTAGTATGGTTTGATTTGATTATTTAACGTATTAATATATTGACTTAGTTTGGTTTGATTTGGATTTATTTTGAATTAGTGTTTTTGGTTTGGTTTGGTTTGATTTGATTATTTAATGTATTAATGTATTGATTTGGTTTGGATTTATTTTGAATTAGTGTTTTTAGTTTGGTTATTTAATGTATTAATGAGTTTAAGTAATTATTATTAATTATTAATTTTTAAAAAATCATAAAGTTTAATAACAATGAATTATTCAATTAATGTATTAATGTATTGCTTTGTAACAAATCTTTACTCTCAAATTTGTGAAGTAATAAACATTTCCATTAACGATTATTTCTCTAACAACTGTTATTGTATCTTTAATGTTTCCTATCTAAATGTTTCCATTTATTATTATTTTTAAATAGTGTAGTAATGCACTTTTTTTTAAAATTTTAAATTATTTATCCTTAAGAAACACTTTAACTTTTTTAGAAATACTATATAAAAGTTGTATCGCTATATTCTTTTATATTCTTGGCAAAGGTATATTGGTCCCTGCTTTTAAATATATTATCTATTTTTTAAAAAAGTTTAGAATTTTCTATATTTCAACTATTTTCACTAATGAATTAGTAGTTTTACTCAAACTTTTTTTTTTCTCCTCTTTTAAAGATTATTTAACATGTTTTTGTAGACGTAAGCTATCAAATCAATATATATATATATATATATATATATATAATTTTTCTTGTACTGCCACATAGGATTCCAAATTAATGACATGTATATGACGTAATTATTTTTTTTATATTTATTTGAAAATAAATTAACTTGCGATTGAATTAAACTGTCTTAAATGTAATTGATTAATATAACGTTAAAGAATTAATAGTGTGTTAAGTAATAATTTATATAATTTTTTATGGTATAAATAAATTACATAATTTATAAATTCTAATGATATGGATAGTTATTATTTTACATTAAAAAATTAAAAATTTTGTATAAAATTAAATTATGTTAAATATAATTAATTAATTATAGCATTATTAATATGATAAGTCGAAGATTTATACGACTCTTAATTATTTAAAATAAATTATTTACTCATGAATTTTAATGAAATAACGAGTTAATTATTTGTACATTAATTTTAAAATCAATCAAATTAATGAATTTTATCACTTTTCATTTTACTTTTTTTTTAATATATCTCTGTAAATTTCAATATTTTTAATCCATTTTCTCGAACATACATCTATCTATTAATTTTTACTTTAATAACAAAAAATCATGCTATATTTTTTTTTTACTATTGATATATCTTTATAAAATTTTTTAATAGCATAATAAAATAAATTTTGTTCAAAAATCTATAAATTATATATATATATTCTCAAATTTTACTTTTACTTTTTTTAACCATGCATAGCATAGGTATATTGCTAGTTACAAATAAAAGCTAAATTAAAAGAAGGAAAAATAATTAATTCGTTCCTGAGGTTTGACCAAATTAATTAAGTCATTCTTGCAGTTTGATAATATTAATTAATGGTCCCTGAGATTTACTTTCGCCAAACCACTTAGTCCTTTCACCCATTTTCTCCAAAATTTTCCGTTAAAACCTTTTAAAAAGACTAAAATACCCTGATACATAAGAATGGAAAATAATTAATTATCCCTGAGATTTGACCAATCTAACTAAGTCATCCCTGCAGTTTAGCAATATTAATTAATGATTCCTGAGATTTACCTCCGTCAAACATTTGATCATTCTGTTTATTTCTCCTTATTTTTCTGCAAAAACCTTAAAACAAAAAAGATTAAAATATTATTACACTTAAGAAGAAAAAGACTAAAATAACCTAGGTTATTTACTTTATAACGGAATGATAGTTAACCTTAAAACAAAAAAGATTAAAATATTATTACACTTAAGAAGAAAAAGACTAAACTAACCTAAGTTATTTACTTTATAACGGAATGATAGTTAAGTTGTATCAAATTTACAATTGGAATTCTGCAGAAACGGTGAATTTTTGTTTTTTCTAAAATATTCTTACTGTTCCTATGATCCTACCTTCATTTTATTAGTTGTAATTTGTAATGGAATATATAAAATAACTTGTTCTCTTGAATATTGAAATTACTATTCCTATAGTCCTATTATTTTTATTGAAATTAACTCGATATATATATATCGAGTTAATTTCAATGGATCCGCAAATCCGGCTGCTTAGGTGTCCGAAGGTCTAAGCGAGAGGGGACTGGTTACCCGCACCTCAGGATCGTGACAACTTGCGGTACCACTTAATTCTGTTTTACGGGCTGAATCGATTTGTGCCTCACGACACGCCCAACCTACCCCATTGAAGGGCTGACGCGCAAAACTAAGTGGCGTCCCATTAAGGGCCCTTGGCCACAGAGCCGCATTCGTCGAATAGGGTAACCTGGGGGTAAGAGCCTCTGCTTCGTCACAAGGTCACAAAGTGAGAGCCCCCCATGGAACGGACCCGATTTTGTCCTCAGAATTAAGTCAGAGTGTGGAGGGAGAAGAGAAAGGTGCCGTAAACACGGACTTATATTCGTAGCAGTTTAAGATAAAATACAAACTTTATTTAATTACAAAATACAAATACAAGATTTAAAACTTACAACAATTTTACTTTAGACTTTCTCCAACTTGAACTCTTACAACTCGAACTAGGAGCACAGAAGGAGAGAGGGATTATAGGTAATAACTAAAACTAAAACTTATGCCTTCACAAGGGGAGAGGCTCCCTTTTTAATAGGAAAATTGGCGAATCTTTACTATTAATGAATAGTTCCTTGTCTGCCACTGGCTGAGGAAGATGCCTTGGCCTTTACTGTTGGAGATGCCTTGGCCTTTATTATTTGAAAATGACTTGGTGACTTAACTTTTACTGTTGCACATGCCTCTTTTACAATGTGTCAGAACATGATGAGGAGGAAGAAGTTATCGTGTCCTTTTTCTTTGCTTTTCTCTTTATTTTTTCTTTTCTTTTTCCTTTAGCTTTGCCTTTCTTGTCTTTATCTTTTTGCTTTTGACTTGCTTTGCTTCGGATTTTTATGATATCGCTATCATCACTGTCGTCACTAGATGAGCTGGATGATGAGGATGATGGTAGAACGATTTTACCCTTGCTTTTATGGTGTGTAGTGTTTGAAGATTTACTGGAGGATGCACTGTGGGCTTTACTGGTGGATGGTTTTATGGGCTGATTTGAACTGGTTGAGAGTTGTTCAGACATCTCTTGACAGATCAATCTATATTCTTCTGCTGTTTTAGCTGCAGCTAACCGAGCCTGACATTGGGCTTTTTGGATACCAAACTGGGGGTTATCCTGAATAGCTAATGTATGGGCATAGGTTAAAGCTGGTTTAGATGGGCTGGATAATTTATTGCGGATCCATTGACTAATTTTATGTTCAGTGGTGGAATTCTTGAATGATCCCCACCATTTTATTTTATGTCTTTTTACTATCATGGGAATTTGACTTCCTGGAACATACTGATAATCAAAATACCATTGATATACCCATGGTGTGAAGAAGGTCATACAATAATACATCAATGAAGGAATATGGACTTCTTCGGGTTTGGGTTTATAATGGGTTTTAAAGAACTGATACAAATAAAGGATATCATGAGGAATGATTTCCTCTGAAATTCCCTTAAATTGCCACCATCGTTTGAACCAATTTGGGATTTTTAAATCAGTGCGTATATTTTGATCAAAATATATTAACCATGAATGAGTAGTGGTGGGATTTTGAAGACAAAATATCTTATCCCACGCTTTTTTATAATCAAAATAATTATAACTCATATTATATTTATGTAATCCTTTAAATTTTACTGGTGTTACTAAAGAAGGTACGGGCCAATCCTTAGGATGGATGACGCGTTTTATTTTTATAGAAGAATAAGAAATAATGCCATTTTTATCAAAAGTATGTTTGATGTTTACTGATTCAGTATCTAATAATATATTATTATAATAGGCCTGAGGTTTTGACAAATCTGTTGGCATAAAAAACCAATTCTCAGGATAATAATTTTTTATAATTTGCCAAGGATTGGTATGATTATATCCATCCTCAACTTCGATTTCAAAATCAAATAAATTTTTATCAAACCATTTATGTATACTACCAGTAGATTTATATTGGATTTTTGGCAAATCCACAGCCATCAACGGATTTGATAACTCTTTACTGTCTACCGTTTGAGACAGAGTAGCCGTATCATGAGCGGATACGATCGCTTTAGATTTAGAAGACATACCTGGGTCCTCTGTGGAAGAGGATGCCATACTCTGCAGGGCTTTAATGACTTCGGGAGATTGAGAAAGTTCCTCAATCCATTTTTTAAGATCTTTAGGAGGAGTGGTTTTAGTGTTTAAGGTTTTAAGGTCTTCAGAGTGCTCAGAAAGAGCTTTAGTTGGGGAGCCGGAATCTTGTTTAATTTCTTTTCCTTTATCCTTCTTTCTGCCCATGGTTCTGTAAGAATTCTCTAGTTAGAAAGTCTGGAATATTATTATCATTGCCTTTAATATATTCTATGTCAAATTCAAAAATACTTAAAAGTGCTTGCCATCTGGCAAAAATTTGTTTAGAGGCAAGGTTTTGGACATCTTTCTGCAGAACATCTTTTGCAGATTTACAATCAATACGAAGTAAAAATTTTTGATTTAAAAGATCAGATTGAAATTTATTTATACAAATAACAATACTTAAAATTTCTTTTTTAATAGTAGAATAATTTAATTGAGTTGGAGTCCAATGTCCTGAAGTATATTGGATTATCCTTTCTTTACCATTCACTTTTTGTTTTAAAATGCCTCCATAACCAATATTAGAAGCATCTGTTTCAACAATTTTAAAAGCATTAGGATCAGGAATATATAAGTAAGGAATTTCTTTTACCAAGGATTTGATCTTTTTTATTAATTGAGTATGCTGAGTTGTCCAAG
Source organism: Jatropha curcas (assembly GCF_041381405.1). Taxonomy (NCBI): domain Eukaryota; kingdom Viridiplantae; phylum Streptophyta; class Magnoliopsida; order Malpighiales; family Euphorbiaceae; genus Jatropha; species Jatropha curcas. The sequence continues at coordinate 9,083,788 of NC_143155.1, forward strand.
GACCAGCATTTTTACAAAGTCTATTATGTAATGGTTTTATCATGCAATTTAAATTTGGATAAAAATCAATTACATAATTTAAACAACCAAGAAAACGTTGTAATTGGGGTTTATTAGTAATTTCATCAGGAAATTTTTCACCAAAAACAAGTGCTCTTTCTATAGGTTGAATCTTACCTTGTTCAATATAATGGCCTAAAAATCTAATTTTAGTTTTGAATAGATCCATCTTTGTTTTACTAAGTGCTAAACCATTTTGCCTAATTACCATACAAAAAGTTTTTAAGTGTTTAAAATGATCATCAATAGTTTGACTAAATATTAACACATCATCAATGTAGACTATACAAAATTTACTATAGGGATTAAATATGTCATTCATGATCCGCTGAAATTCAGAAGGAGCATTTTTTAATCCAAAAGGCATTACATTCCATTCATATTGACCAAATGGAACTGTGAATGCTGTTTTATATCTGTCTTTAGGATCAATTTGAATCTGCCAATAACCAGATTTCATATCAAATTTACTAAAAATATTTGCATTGTATAATTTCTTTAATAGGTCTTTTTTATTAGGAATTGGATATCTGATCCATTTTAAAGCTGTATTTAATGGTTTATAATTTATTACTAGTCTTGGAACACCTCGTTCAATTTCAGCATTTTTATTGACATAAAAAGCTGCACATGACCAAGGACTTCTAGATTTACAAATTAATTTTTTATTTATTAAATCTTGAATTTCTGTTTTACAATGCTCAATTAATTCAGGATTCATCTGAATTGGTCGAGCTTTAGTTTTAATAGTTTTTTCATCAAAATCTTTTTCATATGGTAAATCTACCATGTGTTGTTTACGATCCCAAAATGCACTTGGATGCTCAGCACATAGTTCTTTTTCCATTAATGTTTGGAGATTTTGAATTTTATGTTTAACAAGATCTCTGCCTAATTGAGTTTGAATTCTATTTAAATGGATATTGTTATTTAAATCTTTTATATTTTCTTCTTTTGATTTTATTAAAGAATTGATTTCTAATATTTTAACTGAATGAGCTTTTAACAGATTTAATTGTTTTGTTTTAGGTTTTTCTGTAAATTCTAATCTAGCTCTACTATTTCTTATTTTGAATTTAATACAATTTTCTTTTACTGAATATGGTGTGATGAGATTTATAAATGGAGTACCTAGTATTACCATATAATTTATCTGAGGTGAAAGTAAAAATACTGTGTTTATTTCTAATTCTTGATTTATGATTATTGCATCTGTCTTTCCTATAATTTCAAGTTTAGATTTATTGGCTGTACTTAATTTTTCACTAGTTTTTAACCAATATCTTTTAGGAACTAGATCAGATTTTATACAGTTTAAATCTGCACCTGTGTCAAAGAGTGCAATTGCATCGATGACAAAATCATTTATTTGAATGTTTATTTTTACTAAATATTTTCGTGAAGTGATTTCTTGTAATAAATTGAGAAAATTACAATCTACATCTTCATCTAATTCATTTATTTTTAAATTATTATCTGGTTCGTCTTCTTCTGAAGAAGAACTGGAAATAAGTTGAGATTCTAATATTTTTATTTTTTTAGAATTTTGTTGAAGTTGGGTTTTTAATTCTTTTACTTCATTTTTTAGCATCTTAATTTCTTTATATAATTCTTTAGTAGAGTCATCTATATCGACCTTTTTAGGTTGATTTTTATTTAAAATGGTAGTTAAATCATAAGTATTAGACTGAATTTTAGGAGTAATATTTTTTACTTCATCTACGTCTTCAAAACTTTTTATTAATTTTTTAAGCAGTTTAGCTTTAGTTTCTTGATCTTCAATATCATTAACTACTGTTAATAAATTGCTTTGATCTTTAGATAACATGTTTAGAGAAAATTTTGATGAACTGGAAGAACTTGAAGTAGTTCCTAATTCATCAATTTGATTTTCACTTTCATTAGTCTCAGATTCCGAAGAATCCGAATCCATATAGAGTTCGTATATTTTACTTAAAACATTTTCTTCCAAATTTAATTCATGTAATCTTTTATTAAATTTACAAAATTTAGATGTATGCCCTTTTTTACCACAATTGTAACAAGTTAAATGTTTATAAGAAGTTTTAGTGGTAGATTTAGAAGGTTGTTTATTTTTGTTTCTATAGGAAGATTTTGTTCTCTTTTTACTATAAAATTTATCTTGACTAGGTGTATATCTATATTGTTTTTTAGAGTATTTATTTCTATAATATTTTTTAGGCTTATTGGTTTTAGAACATTGACCATCACAACGTTGGTTTGATACGAAATTATAATCAAATTGCTTACAAAATGATCCTAATTCTTTTTTAGTTTTTTGCATTTCATATTTTATTTTTCTTTGAAGTTTTAGATCATGACATATTTGTAAACCTTCCTTTTGAATTATACTAATTAATTGTCCATAGGTTAACTTACTATAAGGTATAGGTTGACCATGTTGTTGTTTAATATGATTTCTAACTTTTTCTCCCAAGAAATAAGGTAACCCAGCTAAAAACTTTTCTTTCCAAAAGCTTTGATTAGAGTCTTCCCTTAACATTAATCTAGTGAGAAAAGTCGTTTTATAATTTTGAAAATCACCTAAATGTTTACATTTTAAATTACTAAGTAACTCGGCATTTTTATCTTTTAAGTGAGATGGATCTCCTATAAAATGAAGTGAAATGGTAAGAATTAAGGATGACACCGCATCTTGAATTACTTCACCATTTTCATCATATATAGGTTCACCTTCATCATTTATTTGAATTGAATTTAGAATTTCTAAATGTTGTTGGTCAGTGAGATGATAATCCCACCATCCTTTAAGTTGGCCGGTAAATCCAGCAATTAAGATTTCTGCTATAGCTTTATCAGAAATGATTGACTGTGTTTTATAAGCATTTGCAGCCATTGTCATCTGTTGCAAAATACTTAAGATATTATATTCACTTAAACCATCTATGTTCCATTCATAGATTGTTGAAGCATTATATTTAAATTGAGATATAGTATTAGGTTTATCAACAATTCCTAAGTCTGGTGCTCTATTTACTATTTCTCGATGATGATTTATAGGATTGATTTCAAATTGTTGAATATTTTCTGAGTCAGGTTCACTAACTTCAGAGTTGGTGTTTTCTTCAATTATATTTATGTTTCTTGATGCTGATGATTGAGGAGTATCCTGAGCTACATGTTGGGTAGTCGCAGATCTAACTTGAATTTTACTTAATTGATCTTTTAGTGTATTTACAAATTCATTTTTACTAGATTGAGAAATTTGGTAAGGTTTAAACATATGAGTTTTTACCTTTTCTTTACCTTTTACAGTCTCATTTACAATTGGTTTATCTTCTAATAAATTTTCTATTCGTTTTAATTGTGTATTTAAACAAATTAAACTGGCATTACTAAAATTATTTTGTTCAATTAATTTATTATTTGTATCATTTTCCCTTATATTTTTAAATGGAGCACAGACAATTTCATGATCTTGATGTTTTAATTTACTAATTGTTTTAGGTGGAAAATCACTTTTAATTGTCTGATCATTTACTATCCATTCTGGTCTTTTATCTCTTACAGTAATTGGATTTAAACTTTTATGAGAAGAATGTTCTTTAATAAATTTATACCAATCAAAGAATTTAATGTTAGTTTGATTATTTAATTTATAATCTAAATATTCATATTTTAATTCTTCAAAAGTATATTGTTTTAATATCTGTTTCATTTTAAGTAAATTTTTAATTTTAGATACTTCTTTAATTAAACTTTTTTCTATATCGTCTTTATTAAGTACATTTAATTCCCTGTTGAGTTCACTAACATTTTCAGTTATGGCTGAAGCTGTTGGTGATACTGGAGGTGTATTTACCAAATTTGATTGTTGATTAACATAATTATCTACAGGATTATAAACTGCCTGTGGTATAGAATTACTGTAATCAACACCTTTCATTTTTAAATTTGGAATATCAGAAGTAGAAAATCTTGGTTTTACTAATGTTTGAATTATTGGTTTAGGCTCAGTCTCTTTATACTTAGCATAAATAACAGAAGGTATAGATGAAGTAGGTTTATCATTTTCATCCGTAGTTACAGAGGAAGATGACCCTGCATACCTCATACTTTGACTTCTATTAAATTTTAAAGTTACTTTACCATCTTCAAATTGTTCAATTTTTTGCAAATTGATGTTTGGTTTTACTTTATCAATAACTGGAGGAGGTACAACCCCCTCTAAAATCCATTCATCTGGAAGTGTTATATCCTTCCATTGGATGGTTTTAGGAATTACTGTGTTTGTTTTAGTCAAATCTGTTTGAAGAAATCTTGTTTCACCAATTTTAGGTTGTAATTTATATTTAGTACCAAAAGCTGAATTCATTGCCTTATAATGAATTTTATAAATTAAAGCTATAGGAATTGATCCTTGCTTCATTTTATAATTATGAGTTTTAATTTCCAAAACTATACTTTCTAAAATATTTAAATCATTTAATGAGACAGTCATATCTGGATAGACCTCAAAAGAGATCGGTCCTTCACTTAAGCTAGTCTCAACTGATCCTAATAAAGAATCTTGAAAATTTAAAAATCTAGCGTCTCTTACTACTGCAAGAATACTAGTATTTAATCCTTCTCTGGTTAAAGGTTTTATTCCCACTTGAATTAATCCTATATGAATATATTTATATTTTTTACTTTTATGATGTTGCAAAGTTTTAGAAGATAAAAGAGTTATTCTTTCAAAAGGTTTACTTAATTGAAAATCTCTTTCTTCGGTTTTAATTACATAGTCAGTTTTAAATAAATTAAATTTAGAAATTTTATAAATTTGTTCTTTATCAACTTTAGGAATTTCCCATTCATCAATTGCTTTACTAAAATCTTGTAAAATTAATTCATTTCTATTTATTACCCTTTTAATTTCTGAAGAATCTGAGTCATCAGATTTAATACTACTTACTGATCTACACAATAAAGGATCCATTTTAATATATCAAAGAAGTTTTGACAATCCTGTTATACCCTTCCAGGTTATACCCATTCGATGCCCCTCATGGGTCTTATACTACTTCTGGGTTCAGTAGGAATAGGGTTCAGTGGACAATGCCAACACAAAATTGATTTTCATTTGAAGTATATCAGTGGGTCTTATACTACTTCTGGGTTCAGTAGGAATAGGGTTCAGTGGACAATGCCAACACAAAATTGATATACTTCAAATGAAAACTTTATTAATGTTATAAGACCCATGAGGGGCATCGAATGGGTATAACCTGGAAGGGTATAACAGGATTGTCAAAACTTCTTTGATATATTAAAATGGATCCTTTATTGTGTAGATCAGTAAGTAGTATTAAATCTGATGACTCAGATTCTTCAGAAATTAAAAGGGTAATAAATAGAAATGAATTAATTTTACAAGATTTTAGTAAAGCAATTGATGAATGGGAAATTCCTAAAGTTGATAAAGAACAAATTTATAAAATTTCTAAATTTAATTTATTTAAAACTGACTATGTAATTAAAACCGAAGAAAGAGATTTTCAATTAAGTAAACCTTTTGAAAGAATAACTCTTTTATCTTCTAAAACTTTGCAACATCATAAAAGTAAAAAATATAAATATATTCATATAGGATTAATTCAAGTGGGAATAAAACCTTTAACCAGAGAAGGATTAAATACTAGTATTCTTGCAGTAGTAAGAGACGCTAGATTTTTAAATTTTCAAGATTCTTTATTAGGATCAGTTGAGACTAGCTTAAGTGAAGGACCGATCTCTTTTGAGGTCTATCCAGATATGACTGTCTCATTAAATGATTTAAATATTTTAGAAAGTATAGTTTTGGAAATTAAAACTCATAATTATAAAATGAAGCAAGGATCAATTCCTATAGCTTTAATTTATAAAATTCATTATAAGGCAATGAATTCAGCTTTTGGTACTAAATATAAATTACAACCTAAAATTGGTGAAACAAGATTTCTTCAAACAGATTTGACTAAAACAAACACAGTAATTCCTAAAACCATCCAATGGAAGGATATAACACTTCCAGATGAATGGATTTTAGAGGGGGTTGTACCTCCTCCAGTTATTGATAAAGTAAAACCAAACATCAATTTGCAAAAAATTGAACAATTTGAAGATGGTAAAGTAACTTTAAAATTTAATAGAAGTCAAAGTATGAGGTATGCAGGGTCATCTTCCTCTGTAACTACGGATGAAAATGATAAACCTACTTCATCTATACCTTCTGTTATTTATGCTAAGTATAAAGAGACTGAGCCTAAACCAATAATTCAAACATTAGTAAAACCAAGATTTTCTACTTCTGATATTCCAAATTTAAAAATGAAAGGTGTTGATTACAGTAATTCTATACCACAGGCAGTTTATAATCCTGTAGATAATTATGTTAATCAACAATCAAATTTGGTAAATACACCTCCAGTATCACCAACAGCTTCAGCCATAACTGAAAATGTTAGTGAACTCAACAGGGAATTAAATGTACTTAATAAAGACGATATAGAAAAAAGTTTAATTAAAGAAGTATCTAAAATTAAAAATTTACTTAAAATGAAACAGATATTAAAACAATATACTTTTGAAGAATTAAAATATGAATATTTAGATTATAAATTAAATAATCAAACTAACATTAAATTCTTTGATTGGTATAAATTTATTAAAGAACATTCTTCTCATAAAAGTTTAAATCCAATTACTGTAAGAGATAAAAGACCAGAATGGATAGTAAATGATCAGACAATTAAAAGTGATTTTCCACCTAAAACAATTAGTAAATTAAAACATCAAGATCATGAAATTGTCTGTGCTCCATTTAAAAATATAAGGGAAAATGATACAAATAATAAATTAATTGAACAAAATAATTTTAGTAATGCCAGTTTAATTTGTTTAAATACACAATTAAAACGAATAGAAAATTTATTAGAAGATAAACCAATTGTAAATGAGACTGTAAAAGGTAAAGAAAAGGTAAAAACTCATATGTTTAAACCTTACCAAATTTCTCAATCTAGTAAAAATGAATTTGTAAATACACTAAAAGATCAATTAAGTAAAATTCAAGTTAGATCTGCGACTACCCAACATGTAGCTCAGGATACTCCTCAATCATCAGCATCAAGAAACATAAATATAATTGAAGAAAACACCAACTCTGAAGTTAGTGAACCTGACTCAGAAAATATTCAACAATTTGAAATCAATCCTATAAATCATCATCGAGAAATAGTAAATAGAGCACCAGACTTAGGAATTGTTGATAAACCTAATACTATATCTCAATTTAAATATAATGCTTCAACAATCTATGAATGGAACATAGATGGTTTAAGTGAATATAATATCTTAAGTATTTTGCAACAGATGACAATGGCTGCAAATGCTTATAAAACACAGTCAATCATTTCTGATAAAGCTATAGCAGAAATCTTAATTGCTGGATTTACCGGCCAACTTAAAGGATGGTGGGATTATCATCTCACTGACCAACAACATTTAGAAATTCTAAATTCAATTCAAATAAATGATGAAGGTGAACCTATATATGATGAAAATGGTGAAGTAATTCAAGATGCGGTGTCATCCTTAATTCTTACCATTTCACTTCATTTTATAGGAGATCCATCTCACTTAAAAGATAAAAATGCCGAGTTACTTAGTAATTTAAAATGTAAACATTTAGGTGATTTTCAAAATTATAAAACGACTTTTCTCACTAGATTAATGTTAAGGGAAGACTCTAATCAAAGCTTTTGGAAAGAAAAGTTTTTAGCTGGGTTACCTTATTTCTTGGGAGAAAAAGTTAGAAATCATATTAAACAACAACATGGTCAACCTATACCTTATAGTAAGTTAACCTATGGACAATTAATTAGTATAATTCAAAAGGAAGGTTTACAAATATGTCATGATCTAAAACTTCAAAGAAAAATAAAATATGAAATGCAAAAAACTAAAAAAGAATTAGGATCATTTTGTAAGCAATTTGATTATAATTTCGTATCAAACCAACGTTGTGATGGTCAATGTTCTAAAACCAATAAGCCTAAAAAATATTATAGAAATAAATACTCTAAAAAACAATATAGATATACACCTAGTCAAGATAAATTTTATAGTAAAAAGAGAACAAAATCTTCCTATAGAAACAAAAATAAACAACCTTCTAAATCTACCACTAAAACTTCTTATAAACATTTAACTTGTTACAATTGTGGTAAAAAAGGGCATACATCTAAATTTTGTAAATTTAATAAAAGATTACATGAATTAAATTTGGAAGAAAATGTTTTAAGTAAAATATACGAACTCTATATGGATTCGGATTCTTCGGAATCTGAGACTAATGAAAGTGAAAATCAAATTGATGAATTAGGAACTACTTCAAGTTCTTCCAGTTCATCAAAATTTTCTCTAAACATGTTATCTAAAGATCAAAGCAATTTATTAACAGTAGTTAATGATATTGAAGATCAAGAAACTAAAGCTAAACTGCTTAAAAAATTAATAAAAAGTTTTGAAGACGTAGATGAAGTAAAAAATATTACTCCTAAAATTCAGTCTAATACTTATGATTTAACTACCATTTTAAATAAAAATCAACCTAAAAAGGTCGATATAGATGACTCTACTAAAGAATTATATAAAGAAATTAAGATGCTAAAAAATGAAGTAAAAGAATTAAAAACCCAACTTCAACAAAATTCTAAAAAAATAAAAATATTAGAATCTCAACTTATTTCCAGTTCTTCTTCAGAAGAAGACGAACCAGATAATAATTTAAAAATAAATGAATTAGATGAAGATGTAGATTGTAATTTTCTCAATTTATTACAAGAAATCACTTCACGAAAATATTTAGTAAAAATAAACATTCAAATAAATGATTTTGTCATCGATGCAATTGCACTCTTTGACACAGGTGCAGATTTAAACTGTATAAAATCTGATCTAGTTCCTAAAAGATATTGGTTAAAAACTAGTGAAAAATTAAGTACAGCCAATAAATCTAAACTTGAAATTATAGGAAAGACAGATGCAATAATCATAAATCAAGAATTAGAAATAAACACAGTATTTTTACTTTCACCTCAGATAAATTATATGGTAATACTAGGTACTCCATTTATAAATCTCATCACACCATATTCAGTAAAAGAAAATTGTATTAAATTCAAAATAAGAAATAGTAGAGCTAGATTAGAATTTACAGAAAAACCTAAAACAAAACAATTAAATCTGTTAAAAGCTCATTCAGTTAAAATATTAGAAATCAATTCTTTAATAAAATCAAAAGAAGAAAATATAAAAGATTTAAATAACAATATCCATTTAAATAGAATTCAAACTCAATTAGGCAGAGATCTTGTTAAACATAAAATTCAAAATCTCCAAACATTAATGGAAAAAGAACTATGTGCTGAGCATCCAAGTGCATTTTGGGATCGTAAACAACACATGGTAGATTTACCATATGAAAAAGATTTTGATGAAAAAACTATTAAAACTAAAGCTCGACCAATTCAGATGAATCCTGAATTAATTGAGCATTGTAAAACAGAAATTCAAGATTTAATAAATAAAAAATTAATTTGTAAATCTAGAAGTCCTTGGTCATGTGCAGCTTTTTATGTCAATAAAAATGCTGAAATTGAACGAGGTGTTCCAAGACTAGTAATAAATTATAAACCATTAAATACAGCTTTAAAATGGATCAGATATCCAATTCCTAATAAAAAAGACCTATTAAAGAAATTATACAATGCAAATATTTTTAGTAAATTTGATATGAAATCTGGTTATTGGCAGATTCAAATTGATCCTAAAGACAGATATAAAACAGCATTCACAGTTCCATTTGGTCAATATGAATGGAATGTAATGCCTTTTGGATTAAAAAATGCTCCTTCTGAATTTCAGCGGATCATGAATGACATATTTAATCCCTATAGTAAATTTTGTATAGTCTACATTGATGATGTGTTAATATTTAGTCAAACTATTGATGATCATTTTAAACACTTAAAAACTTTTTGTATGGTAATTAGGCAAAATGGTTTAGCACTTAGTAAAACAAAGATGGATCTATTCAAAACTAAAATTAGATTTTTAGGCCATTATATTGAACAAGGTAAGATTCAACCTATAGAAAGAGCACTTGTTTTTGGTGAAAAATTTCCTGATGAAATTACTAATAAACCCCAATTACAACGTTTTCTTGGTTGTTTAAATTATGTAATTGATTTTTATCCAAATTTAAATTGCATGATAAAACCATTACATAATAGACTTTGTAAAAATGCTGGTCCTTGGACAACTCAGCATACTCAATTAATAAAAAAGATCAAATCCTTGGTAAAAGAAATTCCTTACTTATATATTCCTGATCCTAATGCTTTTAAAATTGTTGAAACAGATGCTTCTAATATTGGTTATGGAGGCATTTTAAAACAAAAAGTGAATGGTAAAGAAAGGATAATCCAATATACTTCAGGACATTGGACTCCAACTCAATTAAATTATTCTACTATTAAAAAAGAAATTTTAAGTATTGTTATTTGTATAAATAAATTTCAATCTGATCTTTTAAATCAAAAATTTTTACTTCGTATTGATTGTAAATCTGCAAAAGATGTTCTGCAGAAAGATGTCCAAAACCTTGCCTCTAAACAAATTTTTGCCAGATGGCAAGCACTTTTAAGTATTTTTGAATTTGACATAGAATATATTAAAGGCAATTATAATAATATTCCAGACTTTCTAACTAGAGAATTCTTACAGAACCATGGGCAGAAAGAAGGATAAAGGAAAAGAAATTAAACAAGATTCCGGCTCCCCAACTAAAGCTCTTTCTGAGCACTCTGAAGACCTTAAAACCTTAAACACTAAAACCACTCCTCCTAAAGATCTTAAAAAATGGATTGAGGAACTTTCTCAATCTCCCGAAGTCATTAAAGCCCTGCAGAGTATGGCATCCTCTTCCACAGAGGACCCAGGTATGTCTTCTAAATCTAAAGCGATCGTATCCGCTCATGATACGGCTACTCTGTCTCAAACGGTAGACAGTAAAGAGTTATCAAATCCGTTGATGGCTGTGGATTTGCCAAAAATCCAATATAAATCTACTGGTAGTATACATAAATGGTTTGATAAAAATTTATTTGATTTTGAAATCGAAGTTGAGGATGGATATAATCATACCAATCCTTGGCAAATTATAAAAAATTATTATCCTGAGAATTGGTTTTTTATGCCAACAGATTTGTCAAAACCTCAGGCCTATTATAATAATATATTATTAGATACTGAATCAGTAAACATCAAACATACTTTTGATAAAAATGGCATTATTTCTTATTCTTCTATAAAAATAAAACGCGTCATCCATCCTAAGGATTGGCCCGTACCTTCTTTAGTAACACCAGTAAAATTTAAAGGATTACATAAATATAATATGAGTTATAATTATTTTGATTATAAAAAAGCGTGGGATAAGATATTTTGTCTTCAAAATCCCACCACTACTCATTCATGGTTAATATATTTTGATCAAAATATACGCACTGATTTAAAAATCCCAAATTGGTTCAAACGATGGTGGCAATTTAAGGGAATTTCAGAGGAAATCATTCCTCATGATATCCTTTATTTGTATCAGTTCTTTAAAACCCATTATAAACCCAAACCCGAAGAAGTCCATATTCCTTCATTGATGTATTATTGTATGACCTTCTTCACACCATGGGTATATCAATGGTATTTTGATTATCAGTATGTTCCAGGAAGTCAAATTCCCATGATAGTAAAAAGACATAAAATAAAATGGTGGGGATCATTCAAGAATTCCACCACTGAACATAAAATTAGTCAATGGATCCGCAATAAATTATCCAGCCCATCTAAACCAGCTTTAACCTATGCCCATACATTAGCTATTCAGGATAACCCCCAGTTTGGTATCCAAAAAGCCCAATGTCAGGCTCGGTTAGCTGCAGCTAAAACAGCAGAAGAATATAGATTGATCTGTCAAGAGATGTCTGAACAACTCTCAACCAGTTCAAATCAGCCCATAAAACCATCCACCAGTAAAGCCCACAGTGCATCCTCCAGTAAATCTTCAAACACTACACACCATAAAAGCAAGGGTAAAATCGTTCTACCATCATCCTCATCATCCAGCTCATCTAGTGACGACAGTGATGATAGCGATATCATAAAAATCCGAAGCAAAGCAAGTCAAAAGCAAAAAGATAAAGACAAGAAAGGCAAAGCTAAAGGAAAAAGAAAAGAAAAAATAAAGAGAAAAGCAAAGAAAAAGGACACGATAACTTCTTCCTCCTCATCATGTTCTGACACATTGTAAAAGAGGCATGTGCAACAGTAAAAGTTAAGTCACCAAGTCATTTTCAAATAATAAAGGCCAAGGCATCTCCAACAGTAAAGGCCAAGGCATCTTCCTCAGCCAGTGGCAGACAAGGAACTATTCATTAATAGTAAAGATTCGCCAATTTTCCTATTAAAAAGGGAGCCTCTCCCCTTGTGAAGGCATAAGTTTTAGTTTTAGTTATTACCTATAATCCCTCTCTCCTTCTGTGCTCCTAGTTCGAGTTGTAAGAGTTCAAGTTGGAGAAAGTCTAAAGTAAAATTGTTGTAAGTTTTAAATCTTGTATTTGTATTTTGTAATTAAATAAAGTTTGTATTTTATCTTAAACTGCTACGAATATAAGTCCGTGTTTACGGCACCTTTCTCTTCTCCCTCCACACTCTGACTTAATTCTGGGGATCCCAGGTTAAGGTTGCAGGAACCCTAAACCTCAATTAAAATAAATTAATTAAAATTGGTTGAGTTGATTGACAAAAATTATTTGGTAAATTGATTTTGTTTGTGATAAGTATGCTCTGTGGATGCAGCTTAGTCTGATCTTCCACATCAGAAAAATTGTTTAAATTGTATGTTGATTTTATGAATTATATAAGTATTCATATAAACCCAATTAATCATAGTATTTTAGTTCACAGTTATGATTTATCTTTAAATATTTGTATCTGTATTTATTTAAACCCTAGTAATAATCTTAGTGCTATACATATATATGATTTTATTTAAAATCAAATATTAAAGTCATTTGTCATTTTCAAAGTCATAAGTCATTGTTTTTATAAGTCTTTAGTCTTAGTTAGGGTCTTTTGTTTTGTTTTGCTTTGTAACGTGTTTTTATATAAAACTTAAAGACGTGTAAGAAGTCTTTGTTTTTAAAAGATTTAAATATTCTTTATAATAAGATTTGACAACCAGACTTGACTATAGGTTTTAAATAAGAACTTGTTATTATAATCGATCCTTTTATCTTTTGTTGGTATCAGAGCTACATGTTGGGTAGTCGCAGATCTAACTTGAATTTTACTTAATTGATCTTTTAGTGTATTTACAAATTCATTTTTACTAGATTGAGAAATTTGGTAAGGTTTAAACATATGAGTTTTTACCTTTTCTTTACCTTTTACAGTCTCATTTACAATTGGTTTATCTTCTAATAAATTTTCTATTCGTTTTAATTGTGTATTTAAACAAATTAAACTGGCATTACTAAAATTATTTTGTTCAATTAATTTATTATTTGTATCATTTTCCCTTATATTTTTAAATGGAGCACAGACAATTTCATGATCTTGATGTTTTAATTTACTAATTGTTTTAGGTGGAAAATCACTTTTAATTGTCTGATCATTTACTATCCATTCTGGTCTTTTATCTCTTACAGTAATTGGATTTAAACTTTTATGAGAAGAATGTTCTTTAATAAATTTATACCAATCAAAGAATTTAATGTTAGTTTGATTATTTAATTTATAATCTAAATATTCATATTTTAATTCTTCAAAAGTATATTGTTTTAATATCTGTTTCATTTTAAGTAAATTTTTAATTTTAGATACTTCTTTAATTAAACTTTTTTCTATATCGTCTTTATTAAGTACATTTAATTCCCTGTTGAGTTCACTAACATTTTCAGTTATGGCTGAAGCTGTTGGTGATACTGGAGGTGTATTTACCAAATTTGATTGTTGATTAACATAATTATCTACAGGATTATAAACTGCCTGTGGTATAGAATTACTGTAATCAACACCTTTCATTTTTAAATTTGGAATATCAGAAGTAGAAAATCTTGGTTTTACTAATGTTTGAATTATTGGTTTAGGCTCAGTCTCTTTATACTTAGCATAAATAACAGAAGGTATAGATGAAGTAGGTTTATCATTTTCATCCGTAGTTACAGAGGAAGATGACCCTGCATACCTCATACTTTGACTTCTATTAAATTTTAAAGTTACTTTACCATCTTCAAATTGTTCAATTTTTTGCAAATTGATGTTTGGTTTTACTTTATCAATAACTGGAGGAGGTACAACCCCCTCTAAAATCCATTCATCTGGAAGTGTTATATCCTTCCATTGGATGGTTTTAGGAATTACTGTGTTTGTTTTAGTCAAATCTGTTTGAAGAAATCTTGTTTCACCAATTTTAGGTTGTAATTTATATTTAGTACCAAAAGCTGAATTCATTGCCTTATAATGAATTTTATAAATTAAAGCTATAGGAATTGATCCTTGCTTCATTTTATAATTATGAGTTTTAATTTCCAAAACTATACTTTCTAAAATATTTAAATCATTTAATGAGACAGTCATATCTGGATAGACCTCAAAAGAGATCGGTCCTTCACTTAAGCTAGTCTCAACTGATCCTAATAAAGAATCTTGAAAATTTAAAAATCTAGCGTCTCTTACTACTGCAAGAATACTAGTATTTAATCCTTCTCTGGTTAAAGGTTTTATTCCCACTTGAATTAATCCTATATGAATATATTTATATTTTTTACTTTTATGATGTTGCAAAGTTTTAGAAGATAAAAGAGTTATTCTTTCAAAAGGTTTACTTAATTGAAAATCTCTTTCTTCGGTTTTAATTACATAGTCAGTTTTAAATAAATTAAATTTAGAAATTTTATAAATTTGTTCTTTATCAACTTTAGGAATTTCCCATTCATCAATTGCTTTACTAAAATCTTGTAAAATTAATTCATTTCTATTTATTACCCTTTTAATTTCTGAAGAATCTGAGTCATCAGATTTAATACTACTTACTGATCTACACAATAAAGGATCCATTTTAATATATCAAAGAAGTTTTGACAATCCTGTTATACCCTTCCAGGTTATACCCATTCGATGCCCCTCATGGGTCTTATACTACTTCTGGGTTCAGTAGGAATAGGGTTCAGTGGACAATGCCAACACAAAATTGATATACTTCAAATGAAAACTTTATTAATGTTAAACAATAAGAAGTTTTAAACCGTTTGGCTCTGATACCAACAAAAGATAAAAGGATCGATTATAATAACAAGTTCTTATTTAAAACCTATAGTCAAGTCTGGTTGTCAAATCTTATTATAAAGAATATTTAAATCTTTTAAAAACAAAGACTTCTTACACGTCTTTAAGTTTTATATAAAAACACGTTACAAAGCAAAACAAAACAAAAGACCCTAACTAAGACTAAAGACTTATAAAAACAATGACTTATGACTTTGAAAATGACAAATGACTTTAATATTTGATTTTAAATAAAATCATATATATGTATAGCACTAAGATTATTACTAGGGTTTAAATAAATACAGATACAAATATTTAAAGATAAATCATAACTGTGAACTAAAATACTATGATTAATTGGGTTTATATGAATACTTATATAATTCATAAAATCAACATACAATTTAAACAATTTTTCTGATGTGGAAGATCAGACTAAGCTGCATCCACAGAGCATACTTATCACAAACAAAATCAATTTACCAAATAATTTTTGTCAATCAACTCAACCAATTTTAATTAATTTATTTTAATTGAGGTTTAGGGTTCCTGCAACCTTAACCTGGGATCCCCAGAATTAAGTCAGAGTGTGGAGGGAGAAGAGAAAGGTGCCGTAAACACGGACTTATATTCGTAGCAGTTTAAGATAAAATACAAACTTTATTTAATTACAAAATACAAATACAAGATTTAAAACTTACAACAATTTTACTTTAGACTTTCTCCAACTTGAACTCTTACAACTCGAACTAGGAGCACAGAAGGAGAGAGGGATTATAGGTAATAACTAAAACTAAAACTTATGCCTTCACAAGGGGAGAGGCTCCCTTTTTAATAGGAAAATTGGCGAATCTTTACTATTAATGAATAGTTCCTTGTCTGCCACTGGCTGAGGAAGATGCCTTGGCCTTTACTGTTGGAGATGCCTTGGCCTTTATTATTTGAAAATGACTTGGTGACTTAACTTTTACTGTTGCACATGCCTCTTTTACAATGTGTCAGAACATGATGAGGAGGAAGAAGTTATCGTGTCCTTTTTCTTTGCTTTTCTCTTTATTTTTTCTTTTCTTTTTCCTTTAGCTTTGCCTTTCTTGTCTTTATCTTTTTGCTTTTGACTTGCTTTGCTTCGGATTTTTATGATATCGCTATCATCACTGTCGTCACTAGATGAGCTGGATGATGAGGATGATGGTAGAACGATTTTACCCTTGCTTTTATGGTGTGTAGTGTTTGAAGATTTACTGGAGGATGCACTGTGGGCTTTACTGGTGGATGGTTTTATGGGCTGATTTGAACTGGTTGAGAGTTGTTCAGACATCTCTTGACAGATCAATCTATATTCTTCTGCTGTTTTAGCTGCAGCTAACCGAGCCTGACATTGGGCTTTTTGGATACCAAACTGGGGGTTATCCTGAATAGCTAATGTATGGGCATAGGTTAAAGCTGGTTTAGATGGGCTGGATAATTTATTGCGGATCCATTGACTAATTTTATGTTCAGTGGTGGAATTCTTGAATGATCCCCACCATTTTATTTTATGTCTTTTTACTATCATGGGAATTTGACTTCCTGGAACATACTGATAATCAAAATACCATTGATATACCCATGGTGTGAAGAAGGTCATACAATAATACATCAATGAAGGAATATGGACTTCTTCGGGTTTGGGTTTATAATGGGTTTTAAAGAACTGATACAAATAAAGGATATCATGAGGAATGATTTCCTCTGAAATTCCCTTAAATTGCCACCATCGTTTGAACCAATTTGGGATTTTTAAATCAGTGCGTATATTTTGATCAAAATATATTAACCATGAATGAGTAGTGGTGGGATTTTGAAGACAAAATATCTTATCCCACGCTTTTTTATAATCAAAATAATTATAACTCATATTATATTTATGTAATCCTTTAAATTTTACTGGTGTTACTAAAGAAGGTACGGGCCAATCCTTAGGATGGATGACGCGTTTTATTTTTATAGAAGAATAAGAAATAATGCCATTTTTATCAAAAGTATGTTTGATGTTTACTGATTCAGTATCTAATAATATATTATTATAATAGGCCTGAGGTTTTGACAAATCTGTTGGCATAAAAAACCAATTCTCAGGATAATAATTTTTTATAATTTGCCAAGGATTGGTATGATTATATCCATCCTCAACTTCGATTTCAAAATCAAATAAATTTTTATCAAACCATTTATGTATACTACCAGTAGATTTATATTGGATTTTTGGCAAATCCACAGCCATCAACGGATTTGATAACTCTTTACTGTCTACCGTTTGAGACAGAGTAGCCGTATCATGAGCGGATACGATCGCTTTAGATTTAGAAGACATACCTGGGTCCTCTGTGGAAGAGGATGCCATACTCTGCAGGGCTTTAATGACTTCGGGAGATTGAGAAAGTTCCTCAATCCATTTTTTAAGATCTTTAGGAGGAGTGGTTTTAGTGTTTAAGGTTTTAAGGTCTTCAGAGTGCTCAGAAAGAGCTTTAGTTGGGGAGCCGGAATCTTGTTTAATTTCTTTTCCTTTATCCTTCTTTCTGCCCATGGTTCTGTAAGAATTCTCTAGTTAGAAAGTCTGGAATATTATTATCATTGCCTTTAATATATTCTATGTCAAATTCAAAAATACTTAAAAGTGCTTGCCATCTGGCAAAAATTTGTTTAGAGGCAAGGTTTTGGACATCTTTCTGCAGAACATCTTTTGCAGATTTACAATCAATACGAAGTAAAAATTTTTGATTTAAAAGATCAGATTGAAATTTATTTATACAAATAACAATACTTAAAATTTCTTTTTTAATAGTAGAATAATTTAATTGAGTTGGAGTCCAATGTCCTGAAGTATATTGGATTATCCTTTCTTTACCATTCACTTTTTGTTTTAAAATGCCTCCATAACCAATATTAGAAGCATCTGTTTCAACAATTTTAAAAGCATTAGGATCAGGAATATATAAGTAAGGAATTTCTTTTACCAAGGATTTGATCTTTTTTATTAATTGAGTATGCTGAGTTGTCCAAGGACCAGCATTTTTACAAAGTCTATTATGTAATGGTTTTATCATGCAATTTAAATTTGGATAAAAATCAATTACATAATTTAAACAACCAAGAAAACGTTGTAATTGGGGTTTATTAGTAATTTCATCAGGAAATTTTTCACCAAAAACAAGTGCTCTTTCTATAGGTTGAATCTTACCTTGTTCAATATAATGGCCTAAAAATCTAATTTTAGTTTTGAATAGATCCATCTTTGTTTTACTAAGTGCTAAACCATTTTGCCTAATTACCATACAAAAAGTTTTTAAGTGTTTAAAATGATCATCAATAGTTTGACTAAATATTAACACATCATCAATGTAGACTATACAAAATTTACTATAGGGATTAAATATGTCATTCATGATCCGCTGAAATTCAGAAGGAGCATTTTTTAATCCAAAAGGCATTACATTCCATTCATATTGACCAAATGGAACTGTGAATGCTGTTTTATATCTGTCTTTAGGATCAATTTGAATCTGCCAATAACCAGATTTCATATCAAATTTACTAAAAATATTTGCATTGTATAATTTCTTTAATAGGTCTTTTTTATTAGGAATTGGATATCTGATCCATTTTAAAGCTGTATTTAATGGTTTATAATTTATTACTAGTCTTGGAACACCTCGTTCAATTTCAGCATTTTTATTGACATAAAAAGCTGCACATGACCAAGGACTTCTAGATTTACAAATTAATTTTTTATTTATTAAATCTTGAATTTCTGTTTTACAATGCTCAATTAATTCAGGATTCATCTGAATTGGTCGAGCTTTAGTTTTAATAGTTTTTTCATCAAAATCTTTTTCATATGGTAAATCTACCATGTGTTGTTTACGATCCCAAAATGCACTTGGATGCTCAGCACATAGTTCTTTTTCCATTAATGTTTGGAGATTTTGAATTTTATGTTTAACAAGATCTCTGCCTAATTGAGTTTGAATTCTATTTAAATGGATATTGTTATTTAAATCTTTTATATTTTCTTCTTTTGATTTTATTAAAGAATTGATTTCTAATATTTTAACTGAATGAGCTTTTAACAGATTTAATTGTTTTGTTTTAGGTTTTTCTGTAAATTCTAATCTAGCTCTACTATTTCTTATTTTGAATTTAATACAATTTTCTTTTACTGAATATGGTGTGATGAGATTTATAAATGGAGTACCTAGTATTACCATATAATTTATCTGAGGTGAAAGTAAAAATACTGTGTTTATTTCTAATTCTTGATTTATGATTATTGCATCTGTCTTTCCTATAATTTCAAGTTTAGATTTATTGGCTGTACTTAATTTTTCACTAGTTTTTAACCAATATCTTTTAGGAACTAGATCAGATTTTATACAGTTTAAATCTGCACCTGTGTCAAAGAGTGCAATTGCATCGATGACAAAATCATTTATTTGAATGTTTATTTTTACTAAATATTTTCGTGAAGTGATTTCTTGTAATAAATTGAGAAAATTACAATCTACATCTTCATCTAATTCATTTATTTTTAAATTATTATCTGGTTCGTCTTCTTCTGAAGAAGAACTGGAAATAAGTTGAGATTCTAATATTTTTATTTTTTTAGAATTTTGTTGAAGTTGGGTTTTTAATTCTTTTACTTCATTTTTTAGCATCTTAATTTCTTTATATAATTCTTTAGTAGAGTCATCTATATCGACCTTTTTAGGTTGATTTTTATTTAAAATGGTCGTTAAATCATAAGTATTAGACTGAATTTTAGGAGTAATATTTTTTACTTCATCTACGTCTTCAAAACTTTTTATTAATTTTTTAAGCAGTTTAGCTTTAGTTTCTTGATCTTCAATATCATTAACTACTGTTAATAAATTGCTTTGATCTTTAGATAACATGTTTAGAGAAAATTTTGATGAACTGGAAGAACTTGAAGTAGTTCCTAATTCATCAATTTGATTTTCACTTTCATTAGTCTCAGATTCCGAAGAATCCGAATCCATATAGAGTTCGTATATTTTACTTAAAACATTTTCTTCCAAATTTAATTCATGTAATCTTTTATTAAATTTACAAAATTTAGATGTATGCCCTTTTTTACCACAATTGTAACAAGTTAAATGTTTATAAGAAGTTTTAGTGGTAGATTTAGAAGGTTGTTTATTTTTGTTTCTATAGGAAGATTTTGTTCTCTTTTTACTATAAAATTTATCTTGACTAGGTGTATATCTATATTGTTTTTTAGAGTATTTATTTCTATAATATTTTTTAGGCTTATTGGTTTTAGAACATTGACCATCACAACGTTGGTTTGATACGAAATTATAATCAAATTGCTTACAAAATGATCCTAATTCTTTTTTAGTTTTTTGCATTTCATATTTTATTTTTCTTTGAAGTTTTAGATCATGACATATTTGTAAACCTTCCTTTTGAATTATACTAATTAATTGTCCATAGGTTAACTTACTATAAGGTATAGGTTGACCATGTTGTTGTTTAATATGATTTCTAACTTTTTCTCCCAAGAAATAAGGTAACCCAGCTAAAAACTTTTCTTTCCAAAAGCTTTGATTAGAGTCTTCCCTTAACATTAATCTAGTGAGAAAAGTCGTTTTATAATTTTGAAAATCACCTAAATGTTTACATTTTAAATTACTAAGTAACTCGGCATTTTTATCTTTTAAGTGAGATGGATCTCCTATAAAATGAAGTGAAATGGTAAGAATTAAGGATGACACCGCATCTTGAATTACTTCACCATTTTCATCATATATAGGTTCACCTTCATCATTTATTTGAATTGAATTTAGAATTTCTAAATGTTGTTGGTCAGTGAGATGATAATCCCACCATCCTTTAAGTTGGCCGGTAAATCCAGCAATTAAGATTTCTGCTATAGCTTTATCAGAAATGATTGACTGTGTTTTATAAGCATTTGCAGCCATTGTCATCTGTTGCAAAATACTTAAGATATTATATTCACTTAAACCATCTATGTTCCATTCATAGATTGTTGAAGCATTATATTTAAATTGAGATATAGTATTAGGTTTATCAACAATTCCTAAGTCTGGTGCTCTATTTACTATTTCTCGATGATGATTTATAGGATTGATTTCAAATTGTTGAATATTTTCTGAGTCAGGTTCACTAACTTCAGAGTTGGTGTTTTCTTCAATTATATTTATGTTTCTTGATGCTGATGATTGAGGAGTATCCTGAATAGCTAATGTATGGGCATAGGTTAAAGCTGGTTTAGATGGGCTGGATAATTTATTGCGGATCCATTGACTAATTTTATATATATATATATATTTCATGTTTTTGTTGGTGGCTCAAGACAGTAAAATGACACATTATGTTGATCAAATTTTTTTTTTTGGGTGACTATCAAATAATTAATGTATACTTTAACTCTTCGTTTTCCCTCCACGACAAACAGAAATTCTAACCTGATTAGTTTAATCTATTTCTTCTTAAATATCAAGGTATTTTAGTCTTTTTTTTTTTTTCGAAGGTTTTAATGAAAAATTTTGGAGAAAATGGACAGAATAACTAAATGATTTGACGGAGATAAATCTCGAAAATCATTAATTACTATTGTTAAACTGCAGGGATGACTTAATTAATTTGATCAACTCTTAGAAACGAATTAATTATTTACCCTTTTTAAGTGTCGGGGTATTTTAGTCTTTTTAAAAAATTTTAACGAAAAAATCTATAAAAAATGGACGGAAAGACCAAGTGGTTTGACGGAAGTAAACCTCGAAACCATTAATGAATATTGCCAAACTACAGGGATGACTTAATTTAGTCAAATGTCTGGGACGAATTAATTATTTTCCCTCAAAAAGAAACTCCAGTGGAGCTTCAAAAATAGCATATCAATTCACTAGATGAACATAAAATCATAAACTAAAATTAAATAGAAATAACGCATTATTACCTAAAGAATGTAAAAAGCTTAACTTAGAGCCATCTAAAACAAAACAAATTAGGAAAAAAAAACAATTATATTTACTGTAACTTTCCATTCTAAACAAATGAATTCTATTATAAGATCATTTGAATTTAAATTCCATCACATGAATTTTTGTAGTTTGTGTTGTCAAGGAATTAAGCCTTCAAATATCCAAATTGAGACTGCACACTCATACTTAATAATATGACCATTGATTATGAAACTGTTACAGCAAGAACGTTACAAAATTAACCTCTGATTATGACACGTACATACAATCTGGTTAAGAGGGAACAGACACAAAATGAAAGTAGACTAGATATAGATTGATGCTAACAGTACCTTTTACTAGAACAAAATCTTGTCTTCAATGGACAATCAGGTACTAGAAATTCCCACAAGCAGATCAGAAATCAAGGAATGCTTCTAAACAGGTTGTGCTTCAGGACGCTGAACTTGCAAAATCAATTGCCATCAGTAACTGAAAAATGGATGCTACTGTTTTTTCGACAAAGTCATTTTTCATTCAGACTCAGAAATCAGAACAGTTAGAGAAAATGTTGGCTAAAAGTCGACACAGTCAGCAGGTCATTTGAGTTTCTACTTTCTTAAAGGATACAATTTCTTCCATCCAAATTACCATCATCTTTGATTGAATTTATCCGATCCCGCCTGCATCTGATGCTGCCATTACAGAAAAACCACAAATAAGAATCATATTGTTCACAACTGCTGAAAACGCAACCATGTGATTAGAATGAATTAATTGCAATCTGATATTTCGAATACGCATAGTTTCAGTTCAGACATTGATAACTTGTTTGAGAAAGGGTAGAACAAGTTTCTAACTTTTCCTAGTCAGAAAGACCTTCACTGTCAACACACAAGGAATAACTTGGGATTACAGTGTAATTGAAGGAATGCCTTTACATTTCTTTTTGAAAACATTTTATTTTTATTTTTTCACTTTTCAATGAGCACATTCTAGAGTCCCACTAGAGGGGACATAAAATAGTAAACTACTAGTTTCTTTGCAGTTAAAACCTTACCAAGCCACATCGACTACGCATACATGCATGCACATACACATGTAAGATTGAGAGAAATATAGTGAACAAACAAACTAAAACTTATACGTTCATAGTCATAGAGTCATAATCAGCAGAAAAATTCCTTCCAAAAAGCAAAAGGAAGAAGATTCAGACAAGAATTTTAAATGATGCTGCAGAAGATGTCATTTTATCATTAAGCATGTATTATTATTTTCTAACTCAGTGCATGCTAACTTAAATTGCAAGAAGAAATTTCCGAGGTAAACTGTCAATCACTGTAGATTCAGATACATTCAAAGCATTACCTGAGCTGCATATGCTGAGCTGTCAGCCAGGAACTTAACAAACTCTTCCTTCTTTCTCTCAAAATTCAATTTTGCAGCATTCAAAAGTGCCTGTTCTCGCTTAAAATCCTCCATCATTTTGTCCTTTTGCCATTTCATCTCCTTGAGCTGCTTCTCAGTTTCCCTGTAGTTGTCAGGTAACTGTGAAGCCAAAGAAGATTTTGGGAATCTCACATCCACATCATTCCTGCACATTCAATTTCCAGTACAAAATATAGTCAACGAAAAATAATACACAAAAACAAATTTTTGAACTCTTAAATGTAGGAGTGAATATGTTATCCACTTGTAAAATATAGATATATGATGCAGAGTTAAAAACAATCTTAGTGCTCAGCATGCCAGACAAAACACGTGGAAAATGACCAAATACAGATCTTTTTTTTTTATATTAGAGATTTTGGAATATTAAAACCAGAAAGTCGAAGCATAATTCAACAGCATGGAAATAATATAACCTATTGTGACTCTGAAAAGTCCTTTCTTAAAGCTTTTTGAATCACTTGAATGCAGAAAATATATTTCCATGTTCAAACTCATGACAAAGATACAGTAAAATAATGAAAATCTACATAAGACACAATAGGAAACAACACCATTTTGCTTCTGTTAGAAAAGCCCTTTACCTATTGCCTAAGGAAAAGAAACCGGTAGCCTTAATCATTCCTCCATCCAATGAAATGGCTCCATCACTTATACAAGGAAGAGCAAGTAACATTTCTTCTCTACTTTTATAAACTTGCAGACGAGAGAAGAGGCTATAAAATAGAGTCTCCCTGAGGCCATGTCCACTGGATGTAACATAAAACAAGTTTGTACAATCAACATCGATCATATTTACAGCAAAGCCGATAAACCCAGGCGGACACTCCCCATTAGGCAATTTTGGCTTTAGAAGATCAAGCCTCCTTTGTGGGTCATCAGTCACAAACTCACCGCAGAAAGGTCTACAAAAGGGAAAGAGAATAGTCTTTGGAATTTTTACAACTAAACTTCGAGATTACAAAAGACAATGTAAGAGATTCATGCCTTAAATGTTCAAGACAAATGACAAGAAATCGACCATCCAGAGCCCTCCCAGTAGAGGCACCAAGGCCATGAAGACCAGAGTCATTATTTATTTGTCCTTCCTTCCCATATGCTTCGAGAGCTGCAATGCCTTCATAAGTCTTACAAACAATTGCTAGCATGATATCTACTCCTAAATACTCTGACAGAAGCCTGAAATCAACAAGAATATCAACAAATCAATGGAAGAACAGTTCAGAGAACTAACAATCAAATTATGGAGATACAATTAAGATAAACTATCAATTAGATGGAGGGCAGAGAGGTTAATTCAATCATTGAGGCCAAACACTAACCAGCTATCTCTTATAATTGTAGAGAACTTAAATTGAATACCTATTTCAGAAACCATGCATGGCGTACTTACATCAGAAATGAATCCGGAATATCCTATTTCATTAATTGACATACTGCTCTTGGTTATTTCACAGGCAAAACAACACAATAAACATCCAACATGAGGTCAAAACAATGCAAAATCAACAATTTTTGGATAGCCTTCACACTTTTAGCATGTTTCCATCTGACCTGCTAAGGTTATCATCATCTACTTTGCCAAGTGTAGCAACAATACCAAGAACATCCTTGGTTAAAGCAAGATGAGAAGCATTCGTGCCATGGCGCAATCTTAGCTGGCACAGAATTCCTGCTGCTGATTTTTCATGCCGTAGAATCTGTTCTGTTGTTTCCTCCTCACTCTGACTGGAGGAATGCTGATCGTTTTCAGTATTAGGTGGCGTTGCAGAATGATACTTACCAAGAATAACTAAAAGACAACTTGTCAGTGGAGAAAATAGTCAGAGGAAAGAAAGAAGTAAAAATACACCATAAATGATAAATTGATGATACAATGCTAATTTCCAGAATAATTTAGGGTTCTGAATTCAATATATTTGTTTCCATAGTTAAAAACCTTGACCTGAAGTTGACATCATTATACTTCTATCCACATATTTTGGAGTTTATATCAACAGAAAGTTTAATCAACAAATGCAACCTCTAGGTATCTAAACAAAACTAACTTAAAAAATTAACAGAGATAATGTCTATACATAACAGGTTCTAAGCAATGCAAGAAGGTAATCTTCCATTGGGAGAACCTCGCATTCATGACCTACAGCTGAAAGCATGTGATACAGCTCAATCTAATGGTTTTGGTAGTAGCTTAGCTGCACATGAATATTGAAAACGTTGTCTCATGACATTATGTTGAAGTGGTAAATTGTAACCTTATATGTATTTTCATCCAAGTTAATTGCATGCGATTGTCACTTTTCATTAGCTCTGAAAACTTCAAGGATTTACCTTCAATGATAGGCATAAGAATACAATTAAAAGTACCTTGCAAATCAAGAATGGAATCTTCTAGTTTGCTTTTCTGATTTTTCAGAAATTTTATATTATCCTCATGCTGCTTGATTTTGAGTCCTAACATGTGTAGATCATCTTGAAGTTTCTGCAGAGGTCAAATCATTCAAAAGTTAGTTTTTCGGCCAATTTCCACGCAACTAATTTCAAAAGGAAAACATTCTACAAGTTTTTTTTGACAGACACAGTAGAACAAAATTGTATACAAGTTGTCACTTCAAAACCTTAGAACTGCATATTATGGATTGTGCATGCATCAATTCACCATTTTGCACTTGATCTATTGGAACAATACTAGTTTCTTTCTGATCCACTTGCATTAGTGCCGGTGAATCCTGCAGAAAACATCTCTTCATAAAAATTGGAAGTTACATAATTTAGAAAAGAGAACAGTTCTCAGATGCACAGGCTTTATTTCCTTATGACTTAATGACAAGAAAAGTAATTGGAAGCCATTCCCTAACATAAATTGGTAATGAATCACAGATCTGCCCAGTACCTTTACAACACAAGGGTGGGAAAAGAATGTTTCCCGATAAAGGAAATACTCATTATCATCTTCTATCATCTTGAGATAATGGAATTGTACTAAATATAAAGCCTCTGAGGCCTGACAATTTAACGAGGATTTCAATGTTTTAGGAATGAAATTCAGGAATTTTCAGGCTGTTTAGGCCTCCAAAAAAATAAATAAAATTACGAGAATACATAGCTGCAAACTATTGGCCAATTAAAAGTTTTAAGGTCCTTTGTACCTCTAGTGCTCTAACTATAGGAAAATGAAATAAGATTTAAGTTAAAATGAAAATATTGGAAGTTTTGTGCCATTACAATGTTGAAGATTATGAGATGAAAGTTGTGACAGCCCTTAACTTTTCAGTACTCACATCCCATCTAAAAGAAGGCAACAAAAATCGTATGGAGCCACTTTTTTTTGTTTCCAAATTCATATAATCTTTATTCGTGAGTTAAACTTTCTTTGACAACATTGACGCGAACATGTATAAATGATTTCCACATGCTGCATATTCACCTGTGTTGGGAGTCTACCAACTTACAAACTGCTGTTTCAAATTTTAAATGCCTTCAACAAAATGAATGACTTCGACAATAATTTTCAAAAACATCCCATCATTGTGATTGTGACAAATTTGAACCAAAAAAGCAATTAAGAAAGAACAAAAAGGGAAGTGAAATTCAATTAAGCTAAAAGTTCAGTGAAGGCTGAATGGTCCCATCAAATCAAAGCATATTAACAGAGCGCTCATAACCCAAATTGTCAAAGTTCCATTGAACATTCATAACAAATGACATTAATATTGAAGCATTATTCATCGAAGGACACTTGCATGATTTTCACATCGAATCACATGAAAACGTAATATAAAATACATTTGAAGACTCTGAAGATACCAATTTCACTAAACAAGCTCAGAAATTAGAGTAACGCAACACAAACTAACGCAATTTCAGCTTTGAAATATGTCAAGCACACTAAAAACAAGTGCATGCAAACTAAACCCTAACACTTTAAATGGTTTCCGAGAAAATGTGGGGAAAGGGTAGAAAAACTGCTAAATTACAGGTAGTAATTAATTGCCAGCAGGTGAAGAATTGTCAAAAATATTGCTATTTCTTTTTCATTTTCCATCAGTACTTTGAAGAAATTTTTCGGCAACCAAACAAAAATTAGAAAATTTTGAAAAGAAGGCAATAAGAAATGAAATGAGGTACCTGACGATTGGATTGATACATCGCTGGGTGCATTTAGAGAGTTTGACTCTGTCTCTCAGCCTCTCTCTTTCTTGCCCAGTTTTTTAAGTCTGCTCTTTGCACTTTGCTTTCAGCTTTTGGCTTCTGTGGAGGCTACTTATTTCAGCTTGCGGGGTGGACATAATTCGGGTCAAACAAAAAAATCAAACCGAATCAATTGATTTTGTTCAATTTGGTTCAATATTAAAAAGAATGTGGTTTGAATTTGATTTTCATAGCAAAAATTTGAAATTTTTTCTGTTTAATTCGATTTTCTGTTATGTAAGATAGTGATGTCTAAAAACCCTAAAATTCAACTAAAACTGAAAAGTTACTCAACCAAAATTGCATTAGATAAATTTTAATTTAATTCAGTTTGATTTTATTAAAAACTAGTCGAAAAATCGAACTATTGTTTTATTAATAATTATATTGTTGTAGTTGATTATATTATCATTTTTTTATAAACTATTATGAATTATCAAACTGTTAGGAAGAACAATCAAAACCCTACTTGAAAAAATTAATAGTGGCAAATATCAAAATGATTTATAATAAAGAAAACTACAACAATTGAAATAGCCTAATATTGTAAATTGTTAACACTATAATCGAGTTTCGTTATTAAAATAATCTCATAGTGGAGGAACTAACCACATGTTGAAACTCGGCAAATGAGCATGGTTGAAATTAGGGGTTAATAACG
Organism: Jatropha curcas; assembly: GCF_041381405.1. Taxonomy (NCBI): domain Eukaryota; kingdom Viridiplantae; phylum Streptophyta; class Magnoliopsida; order Malpighiales; family Euphorbiaceae; genus Jatropha; species Jatropha curcas. The sequence goes on from NC_143155.1 coordinate 9,112,531, forward strand.
GGCAGAATCCGACCCGAACCGAAATACCCTACACTCGAAATAAGGGGACGAACAAACTAACTGACCCCTTTGAAAGTTTGAGCCCACTCAAATAAACCCTATAAAAATCGGGTCTGGTTATTCGGGCTCATTTAACTCAATTTTCAATTAAAATTTTTTTTATGGATTGGATACTTTTTTATATGGCTCTTGCACAATCAACATTTTTATTTGGATCCTAAAAAAATTTAAAAAATTGTCTAGAAAAATAATTGTTGCTCAAACAACCATAATCAAAAAATCACAAAACAATAATCAACATCAAACATTCATAAAGAAAAAAAAATCATAAAACAATCAAACCATAATAATCACAATCATACAAACCATAATCGAACCATAATTTTCCATCTTCAAATCATAACCAAATCATAGCAAATTAAAAAGTCGCAGTTAAGCATTTAATATACATAATAGAAATAAAAACATAAAAACTTAAACTAATTAATTTTTATAATTTTAGTTGCACAAGAAAAACTACATGCCATATTCAAGAAAAAATTGATTTTGATTTGAAAATTTTAATTTTACAAGCAAAAAAGAAAGAAAGGAAATTGAGCTACGTGAGGAAATAAAAAAAAATTGATATTTTCATTTTTTTTGGGATCAGATCGAGTTAAATAAGATATTTAACCAATCGATCCGAACTGAAAAATCCATTATAACCCCACATCTTCAGTCGGGTCAAATTGGCGCGAATCAGATTTTGCATAGCCCTAGTTGAAATGAAGCTTGAAAAAATTCAATTATTTAAGACATTGTGGTATTTAGATTGCTTTCAAACAATAGCATAGGAGCTTGGAATATAATTCTATAGAGAAATTCATTAAATATGAGAGCTACCTAAAAAAGTAATTTTTAAATTGACTTGAATTTGATAATCACATACTAATTTTTTTTTTTTTGGAAGTTAATTCATGTTTTGCCTTTGATTTTACATAAAAAGAAACAAAGTAATGGTACAAACTACAAAGTACGAATTTCTACTTCAATTTTTGCTAAAGATAATCTGTGCAACATATTTAAATTAAATTACTAAAATATAAAAATAAATTTAAGAATAACCAATTAAAATATATAGATAAATGAAGGAATAAATTTTAATAGATGAAGAATGTAGATAGATATGTAGTTAGACTTGCAATTAGATCCTAACCCTAAGAAAATGAAATAATAATTATTTAGTTATTTTCTATTAATATTAAAAAATTTTAAATAAATAATTAAAAAATATGTTGATAATTCAAGGAATAACTTCCAATTTTGATAGAAATGTAATTAGACCTGTCCTTAGATACTAAGACCATAAAAAAGGGAATAATAATCATCTTATTTTCTATTAACATTTAATAAATTTGGAAAAATAAATTAACAAACTAAAATATATAGATGTAAATGGCAATCTAATATTCTTTCTATATTGCCTTTGAATTTCCACCCAGTAGTTCTTAGGGCACCAATGACCAAGACATACACAAATGCCTATATAGTTATAATTTTGGAATGTAGCCTAATTTGTTAAACAAAAAAAGAAAGAAAGAAAAAAAAAAAAAATATATATATATATATATAGGAATAGAGCTCATTAATACCTACTATGAATCTAAAATTGCTCCACATATGGATAACAAATCCAATAATCAAAATAACAAATAAAAAATTGCTCGACATGTGGATAACAAGTCCAACAATCAAAAATAGATGCACTGGAATCGCAAAAACGAAGATTATGATGACCACGTTGAGGATGAAGAAAGAAGAAGTGAATTATCTCATTCGTAGACCAAGAATACAAGATAGAGCTGGTATATTCACAGAATACCCGAATCCCTAGAATAAGAATTTGCACCAAAAATGGAAAGTCAAGAATGTTTAGAGGTAGGTGAAAACCAGAAGCATATTAAGCAAACAAGTAAATTCATGCATGGATCCGATCATGAGTATTGCCAGATATTCAATATCTTCAATAATAAATGAACAAATCCAATTTAGAAACATACCTCATACATCTCTTCTTTAACGAAAGAAAAGAAAAAAGAAAGCATAACATAACAAAAAAGAAAAAAAAATCCCAATGATTATTGTCATTTAATCTTCCAAAAAAAAGATATTTCCATTTCCCAACCCAAGAATGCCAAGTAACTAAAGTTGTTTCTGGCAGCAGAACCCAATTCACGAAGAACAAAATATCAGAAAAGTGTTGTCCATTTGGTAGGCTAAACTGAGTTTTTCAAAATCTACAATGGATAGGATCCAGAAATATTTGAACGATGACGAAGACTATCAGAATTTATGGATTTGATTAAGGTATTGGCCTTTGATTTGTTTTTATCTTTTATGGTTACCTTATTTTCTTTTCCCTTCTCTATGCTCAATAGTGGAGAGAGAAAGAAAGAGAGAGAGAGAGAGATAAAAGAGAGGAGAGAGAAGAGTAAATAGGTAAATATGATGGTAAAGAAAAATCAAGGCAATTTCGTACTTTCACATCCATTTGAACCTTTCCGGTTGATGGAACTAAAATTTAAGGACGTCTAAGTTGATTTTTGAAAACAGATGTTTTAAGTGTTAATTGGGCAAAATTTAGGGATCCATTATATAAATTTAGATTGAAACCTAGGAATTTATTTTTTAGTTCCTATAGTTTAAATGGGAATCTAAAGATTAAGTTTTCATTCTTAAATTTTGGGAGCTTGAATCTCCATAATGGCATTTTTGCAATTCAAACTATTGGATCGTTTGTTGTTATTGTTATATTTCTGTAAATGCATGCTTTAGGTAAATATGGTGAACTGTAGAAATTGGAATATGATATTATTTCTGTTGTTTGTTTTGTGTATTGTTTTCTATTAGCAGGTGATTAGGAAGTGTTATAGTCTTTGGCAGGAGAATTTGAAGAACCTTATAGCATTAGTTTTCAGGTACTACTATTATTATTATTCATTTTCATTTCTAAATTTATTCTCAAGGATCTAACAATAATTAATAAGTTTAGATGTTTTCTTAATGATCAAGTTTGATATTTTTGTTTCCGACCAAATATATTTCAACTTAGAAAGCCTCTCTTTTCGGCTTCTTGCACTTTTAAGAATACATGAATTTTTAGACTATATGAGTCAACATTTGGTATGTTCTATGCTATTCCTTTTAATTTATCCCTTTATTATATTTCTTTGTTTTTTTTTTTTTTTTTTTTTTATCAGTCTATGTCTTTCAGGTACAAGAGATGACGAATATTCCCAAGAAATATGATTTCAACGGCTGCTTTTTATTAAAAAAAAAAAAAAAAAAATTCAACTTAGAGGTTTTTCCACTTCATCTTAACTAAATTGATTCCATAGTTGAACGTGAATTCACTATCAACTTAAGGATGGCTATAATTTTGAAATATGCCATATCATATTCATTTGTACAAAATTACATACTTTTCTGGATAGGTATTGTGAACTATATAATAAAATAATGTTGGAATTACCTTCTTAATTTTTTCTTTATTTAACTCACACCTGTCTAAGAAGGTGCAAATATCATTCTTTGCATTATATTTCTTAATAGTTTACTACAAACATATATCTTACAATTTAAATAAAACAATATTTTTTTATATAACCGCGCTAATCGCGAGAGACTACCTACTATATATATATAAAGGAGAAACATAGAGATTTTGCAACGTATTGATGTGACACTTCTTTAGAAAAGTGAAAATCTCTAACATTTTAGTATTTCCATTTATCTTGCTTGAGAAATTTTTCAATATTTATCTTTTTTTTAATTACTTTTTCTCTCTCTCTCATTTATTATTTAATTATGACTTGCTCTTCAATCTTATGAGTTTTAAATTAAATTATGGCCCTTGAAGAAATTTAATTGTTTTGAGTATATTTTTATAAGTTCTAAAATTTAAAAACAAAAGTTGGATTACTTAAAATCAAACTAAAATAAATTAACAACTTGAATTGAACTAAAATGAATAAAAATAATTGACTTTGTAATCCAATTTTCTAACCTATACTTAGGCTTACTTCTATTTTGGCGTCCTATGCAAATTTTTTTATTTTTATAGATAATTAAAATTCATTTAATTCTGTATAAGAATAAGAGATTTTTCACATTTAAGAACCTAACAATATCTACATATCTTAACTATTTTACTAAATTATGATAGGGATAAAAATCCTTACATTTTAAATTAATAAGAATGCAATTATAATATAATCCAACCATTTAATTTGCAAAGTGTACGTAAATTCTGCAAAAAAATTTAATTTCTTAAAATTTAATTAACAAACATTTCTAACATCTTAAATAAAAAAATCTATACCATACATCAACGTAAAGGGCGGGAGACCAACTAATCAAATTATAAAATTTTTCATTTTATTTATTCAATAGTTAACCATATAATAAATTTATTTCATCAATAAAAAACTCTTTATTTTCTTTTTTTTTTGCAATAATTAATGATCCAAATAATAAACTTCTTAATAATAATAGAAACATTAATTAGCTTTTTCAATAATTAATAATTACACTATAAATTGATATAACATTTTGTTATTTTATAATTTAATTGTCCTCTTTTTTTTTTTCTAAATCCTAACTTCCTTTTGAGTACTATGTGTATGAGTAATACATCCAATAAATTTATCACATAAATAATTATTTTCTTTTTTATGTTCAACATATTTTTAGATAGTGATAAAAATTAATACCTTGAGCAAAATACACCTATAATTAACGATTCATGAAATTTATTTATTTTTATATTTAGATAATTTTATGGTTTGAGCAATAATTTTAATTTGTAAAAGCAATTTTCATATTTATTGTTTTAAGTTTAGCGAAGAAAGTGAATTTATTATTCTTAATTTATTAGTGTAGAATTCTTTTATCACTTTTAAATATATAGAAAAAAAATTGGATTAGTAGTTTTTGTTATTATAGTCAAAGAATAAAAAAAAAAAAGGTAAATCGATAAATATTATCTTTTCATCATCATAATTTATTTACATTTTTCAATCAAATTTGATTTGTAGCAATTATTTATAAGTGTTAAGCCGCACAATGTGCGGGCATGTGACTAGTGTGTATATATATATATATATATATATATATATATATATATATATATATATTTGAATTAATTCAATTTTTTCCATAAAAATAATATATTTATTTGATTCATTCTTATTGAGTTCGATTTAAATCAAACCAATTGAATAAGGGTACATCATACCTCTCTAGTTCCAGATAGAAAAATTACTATTACATCCAACATGGTGTCAAAATTAATCATTCCGTCCTTACTTTTTTAGAAATACATTAGCCTATCCCTAATGTTTACTTCAGCGAATGAAATGGTTCTTCTATTTATATTTTTCCATTAAATGTCTTAAGATGAAATTACTCTCTCTAAACCTTATAAAGAAAAAGATATTTTTATCATTTCACAAAACAACAAAACAACAAAAGAACTAAAGAGTTAATGAAATCAAGTACTAGAGATTAAGTAATATATTTATAAAAGAATGAGAACAAGGTGATTAATTTTGGCATAATACAATGATTTAATAGTACTTTTTTCCTTCCATATTTATTTATAAAAATATATTTTTTATTAATATAAACCAGGTAAATTTAGCTGCAACTTGTACATCTAAAAAATATGTATAAATTATCAACATTAGAATGTTCTAAAATAATGCTTAATAAATAAATAAATTAGTATTTGTAATTCTTTTGTTTTAGAGAAATGTTTCTACTGTTTTGAAATAATGCTCAGTTTATATGATACAAAATAATTATTTTTTGAAATTAAACATTAATTTTTTTTGATAAAAGGTATTGCTTAATTATTATTAAGATCAAATAGCAATACATCACAAATGATAGAGGGAAGGTGAGAAAATCATTCCAATAAACCAGACACAGAATCATAGGCTCTAGCTAACAAATGAGCTGTTTGGTTGGCTGATTTCCTAACAAAAGTTAATAATAGAAGTAAACTCCCTCATAAGAGATTATCATGGATTAGAATATAAAAATAAGAATGATTTCCATGTTCTCCTTCCAAAAGCTTGCTTGACCAATAAACTATCCATTTCAAGGATGACCTGGGTGGTTATGAAACTTGTCTTGAGCTAGCTTAGAGCCTCCCTAACCCCCATTGCCTCTGCAAAAGAGGAGCAGAGATATGTCCCAAACATAGTGACAAGATTGGAATAGCTTCAAAGATCAAACTTAATTCCCCTTCTATGGTACCCAAAGCTTAAGGAAGCAAGAACACTAATAATAGTGTAAATAAGAACAAGATAAATGCCATGAGTTCTTGGAATTAATTTCCATAGGGTTCCGCATCACATAGACTTCTGCCCTGGATGAAATAACCCTTGTGATCACGGGCTAACATTCCAACGCAAGCAATACCCAACTACATGCTCCAACTAGCATCAATGTTATATTTGACAACATTCACACTTGGCAACTGCCATTTGCTATTATGAGGTTGAGATGGAGCTGAATATTTAACTGAATCCTTCAAACTCTGCCATTCCAGCAAAAATTGCTTCGCTTTGAATAGTACAACACTAACTGTGCATGGCTTGTAACTCTAAAGCAAATTATTCATGGCATTTCATATTTCCCATATGATCATCATAGCTTCTAACAACTGATCCCTGTCAACCCTATACCGTACCAACATAAACTAATCCATAAAGGTTGCAGCAACTCCCCACCATCCTACATGCGACTGAACCCAACATCGTTTCGCAAATGGGCAACCCACCAAACTATGTAACATTGTTTCAAGCTCACCAAAACATAAAGCGCAAGTATTATTCTCAACAATGTGTCGTGCTTCAAGAACAACACAAAATGAAAAACATCGTTAGGAGCACGCCATAAGAAGTTCACGACTTTGGGTGGTAATGACAACTTCCAAACAAATCTCCATAACTGATAAGTTGACGTGGAACCATTATTAAGCTAATTATAAAGAACCTTGTATCTACTCTTAATTGTGTATACTCCTTTCGAATCCCATTACCACATCCAATTGTCAGCATGTAAATGATAACTCAATGGGATTTGTTGTAGTAAAGATACTTCATGAGGATTGAACAAAGCATGTAAAGTATCCATATTCCATGCCCTTCTGCTAGGAATCATTAAATCTGCCACATCCTCTATACTTAATCTATTTTCACTCTGAATAAAAGGAGAGTCCATGCTCGGTAACCATGGAGCATTATATCCCAATGTAGTTCTGCCATTACCGATACGCCAAATACGTCTCGATCGAAGTAAAGGCTAACCTGCCTAAAGTGATTTCCATAAATAGCTTGGATTCTAATCATAATTGGCTCCAAGTGTAACACCCTAACAACATGTATCCAAGGATAAATAGTGCTGAGATGCTACATAACATATAATACAAATCCATTAACAGAGGTATAAGTTGCACTATGTGTTAAGCAGTGGAAACCAATATCAGAGAATTTCTTACTATATACATGCAGTGATATATAAATATATACATGAAAAAATATAATTTAACAGTTACTTAATACATGATGGACATTATGGAGTGCAAACTCCTACAAAACATATATCCAAAATTGAGGAGGTGACACATGTAGACACAACTGATCTTGACCTTGGTTTCATTTCTGTCAATCTGAACAAAATGAATTGTGACTGCTAATGCCTCCTAGAACCAAAATATGGAAAAACATTGGCATTTTATATGAGATGCTACTCAGTGAGTAAAAACCATAACAAAAGATTATTAATTATAACAAATATCAAGCATCACAATAAGGTACTCAATACACTCCCAATAATTCAAAACATCTCTAACTCCTTGGGCCACCAATGCTCGGCATTATTCATTACTAGATAATAGTAAACATTCATCATTCTACTCACAGTAAAAGAGTATAGATATTGCACCATTCTTATTGCCAGAAATAGTAATAGATATATATCATCATCACAGGCATAATGCTATAGAAACTTGGTTCAAAAGCATGATGTAAATAATTGTCAGATTATTTATGTTATGACTTGTCAAACCAAACTCGCCCCGGGCATCAGATAAAAACCAAACTCTCCCCGGGTATCAGATAATAGATTTCAGATATCAGATTTAGCTGGCCAGCTTTCAGATCAGATATTTTGAGCACGCAGCTCCAAATAACATATTTTGAGCTTATAGCTTCAGATAATAGATTTGTGAGTACAGCTTCAGATAACAGATCAGATTCATAAGTTGGTACTGACAGTCATAACTTCCCTTTTATCTGTTGTGCAGAGTTTGACATATTTGCAAACTCAGGTTAGACTCATCAGCCTCAGAATAATGCGTACCTTTTTGCTTAGCTTACCTTTTTCCAGGATAAGAACCTAGTTCTTATCATGATATATAGCAATATCAAATATGGTATGTGCCATTACAAATATTAAAAGTATTCATTCATTATTTATAATTAAACATTAGATGCTATTACTCAAGGTATATAGTGCGGTGGTATTAAGGCCTGGAAGAGCCTCCTCCTTCACTTCCTTCTAGGACCCTTTTACTTATATGAATAAGCAAGCACCTCAATACTCATTTAGGCATTTAATCAAACACTTAGTATGCATAACTTAAATGCTTAAAATTTTTATTTCTCTTTGTATTTTAAACTCCCGGAGAATTCCATGTATTCTCCAACAGTCACTTAATAACAATCCCATAATCTTAACTCAATCAACTATTTATCAATTAATATCATTAAAATTCATCAAAGATTTCACCAAATAATGAATACCTCTTAAGCTCCTTAAATTTCCATAATCATACAAGTATGGTAATCTCAATTTAAACACAATTGTTTCCAAACCAACACTTAATAGCATCATTAGAATGCTTAATTAACTAATTAAACTCATTAAGTCAAAATGAAATTATCATTTCCATGATCATCTCGAGTTGGTAGACCTTCCTCCTTAGCCTTGGGTATGATTTTTCTCATTTCAATGAAATTGAAGCTCAATTTATGTTATTCATTCAATAGCAACTAATTAACAACTTAAATTATGTTTACATCACTTGTTAACATCAAAATCAATCTCTCCTTTAAATATCTGTTTTGTAACCCTAACTTAAACTCTTCCAAATCATGAAAATCGCATGAGCAAAATAAAGATGAACTTACCTTAATTGATTTCCAATAGAAACCCCTTGAAAATCAAGTTAATTCCTTAAGTTCCTACGTCTCTCTTCTTCTTCTCCTTAGCATCGGCCTCTCTCTCTCTTTCTTCTTTTTTTGTGTTCTTTTGATTATGCAATTGCTTATGTTTAATACTTATACTAACATGTCACGTGCAAGTCACATGACTACTAATTCTTCCTATCTCCTTAAAATATGTTTTCACCCACACTTGTAATTAAAAACTTTTCTTTTATGTTAATCAAATCCATAATCCTCCATTAACACTTAATTAATCTTGTTTAGGCCTTAACTAAATATCTTAGATGATTTAACACCAAATCATTAGGTGCTTAATCAAAACACTAATTGAGGTGCTTCACGTGCTAGCTTCTCATGATCGCAACTAGAGCACGTTTAACCTTCTTCTAATTAGTCTTTATAATCATTTTCTACTTTAATTAACTTATAATCTCACGATTAAAAATCTCTTACTAACATATTAAGGCAGTCTTAATCAACTTAATCATCAAAATAGACATAATTCTCCATAACAATCTCATTATTCTCACTTGAGTTAACTCGTTCATAAACACCATATATAGGTGTACCGAGAGACTTTAAACAACATATATGCGCCCTATGTGTCTAAGACAGAGTGCCAAGCTTTTTGGGTTCAAAGCTTATTCAAATTTATGCATTTGCATATTCAAATTCTTATTAGATGTTTATGTGCATAGTCATGTTTATGCATATCATTGCAAATGCATGTATCATGTTCATAAATATATATTCATGTTACATGTGTCATGTTCATAAATACAGACGTATGATCATGATATGGTGTTTTAGTTCTAGGATGTTACACTAAGAAAATTTGCATCCTGATAATATTGAGCTTTGTACAGTCATGAGACCAAGGCATCAGGCCTAACCATTAGATTCCATCCCATTTCTGTAAGAAAGGACAAATTAAATTGATGAAGTAGTCGAAATCCAATGCCCATGTCCTCTTTCCGTCGACTTAATTTCTTCCAAGACATTAAGTGAACACCCGTGTTTTCAGTTCCACCATTCTTATACCAAAATCGGTTCATTGCCTTTTCAATAGCATCACAAATGTTTAAGGAAGCAAAAAAAGCGTCATCAAATAGTTGGGAATGGCCTAAACTACTGTCTTCGGTAACACTTATTTTTCTGCCTGTGACAACAAAACTCATTTCCAGCTCTGTAAACGCTTCCATGCTTTATCTTGGACATAGTTAAATGCCTCACTTTTACTTTTGACCAATAATCGAGGGTAATCCCAATTATTTCTCTCGCACATTTACCACCTGCACCCCCATAAAATCAGCTATCAAAACCTTCATATTCGGCGTAGTATTGCAGCTAAAGTAAATTTTGGATTTTTGAAAATTTACCCATTGGCCCGAAGCTTGCTAATAAAGTGCCAAATAGTGCTTTATAAAAAATGCTTCCATTTCCATTACCTAGAAAAAATAAAATGAGTTGTTGACAAAGGGCAGGTGAGAAATTGATGGAGCCTGAGAATTTACTTTCACCCCATGCAACTGTCCTCTACTAAAAAAAGAGTTTAAGACAGCTGATAATCCTTCTGCAAATACCAAAAAGAGATATGATGATGCGGATCTCCCTACCGCAAAGCTCTTGATGGAATAATAGGCCCAAACTAGTGTTTCCTATGGCAAATTTGATACACTATAGTAGGAACCATTTTCATAATTTTAATCACCCAATTATCATCAAAACCCAATTTTAGTAATATCGCCTCTAGAAAATGCCATTCCACATGGTCATAGGCCTTGCTCATGTCTGTTTTTAAAGCCGCAAATCCATCCCTCCCCATCCTTCCCCTGAGTTTTCTACTTCAAATAATGAAGTAACTCAAAAGCTATCATAGCATTATTAGTGATAAATCTACCTGGTATGAAAGCACTTTGGGATTCTAAAATTACCATATCCATACATCCTCGCATCCTATTTGCCAAGACTTTACATGTAATCCGGTCAATAACATTACAAAGCGAAATTCGTCGAAGATCATAAACAAATATAGGATTATTTTTCTTCGATATCAAAATTATATTTGTTCGATTGTTACCAGGAGCACTACAAAAAATTCACTCTTTTGCGACTGACAATTCGGTTGCAAAATATAATAAATCGATTGCTAAATTTGATCAGCGACCGATTTGCGACCAATAGTAATCGGTCGCAAAATTGCTCATCGGAAAATCTTTTGAAACCGAATTACTAATCGATTGCAAATTAGCGATTGATTAGCGACCGAAAAATCGGTCGTAAAATTGTAAATGTCAGTCGCTAATTTTGGTCGTGTCATTCTTCTAAAATCCTGTCGCAAATTGGTCACAGATTGTGTCTGTCGCAATTATGGACAGTGGTCACAAATCGATGGCAAATGTTGAAAGCAGTTGGTCGGTGATCTGTCGCAATTTTAAATTTAACAGTTATAATTTTCGTTGCAGTATGGTCGCAAATATACAATTACAAAAAAAAAAAAGTTTTAATAATATTGAAAACCATAATTTTTTGCACCTGTGAATATATATATATATATATATATATATATATATATATATCTCACAATCAGAAGTATCATCATCAAGATCACAACACAATAACAATGTAAAGATGTAATTATTAATGTAATGTACTATACAAAATATGAAAAAATCACAAAAAGCTAAAAAGGTCCAAAACCAAATCTACGAGGTTGGTCATCTGCATGATCAAGTGTCGTATCGCCGAGAGGAGTACCTGCTGGATGTGTCGTAGTGTCAGCAGGAGTGACCAAGGTATCATCTGCAGTATCAGGATCAAGAGGAGACGGTAGTGGCTACTGCTGAGCTATCGAAACATCTTGATCTGTAGCAGGCGGAGGATTAGAGGAAGAAGTACCAGCACTAGGCTGACCGGACATCCGCATGACATGCGCTCTAAGCTTTGCAAGTTGTCTCTCTTGCTCATCAACACGAGCCCGTAATGCAGTAATCTCCTCGGCACTGTGGTCGGGCTGTGGTCCTGAGCCGGCTGCAGAAGTGTACAATGTTGAGCCACAGTAAAACTGTGATGCCTGAGACCCAATGCCATATACTTTCCTCTTCTTTTCGCCCCCTACGGCCTATTGATAAAGTGCTAACTCATCAATTCTTGACTCAGCTTCAGATTCAGCTTAAGAAGAAACAAGACGCTTGCATAGCTGTACTGTAGTTCTCCTGAAAATAATAAATTAATTAATCAATACAGTTGCAAGTTTATTATACTGAACTTGTACTCATAAGAAACGACTAGAAGGTAAATGTAAATATTCTTCATTGTTACTTACATTGACGCCCAACGCACGTCTGTCGATAAACGTATGGCAATTGTGGTCCTTTATGTGAGTGTAAGTAAACACCTCCATCGATGTGGGCTCACGACCATATTTTTCAGCCCGTTATGAATTTTTATGCATGATATATTAATATGGTGCCATTTCATTAAGCATCAGTTTTGTAACTGTGACTAGTTAACTCACTAATAATCGGGATGTCTCTATAGCATATATTGATCCACCTGTGTGTCGAGAAGGTCCTGCTCCATCACCGCCAGTCTCACTGCGCCTATTTTCTACAAATATCTCATGCTTTCTCTTGAATGTAGGATCCTCCCAAGCCTTTTGCCAGCTCTCCCATATCTCTTGAGACACGCACTGCTGCTTCTTACAACTTTTTCGCATCCTATAGGTGAAGTCAGCATATCGTAGAGCGCATAATTTCTCCCAGGCCACTTTTAGCATAGCCGTAGTTGCCTCTTCCTATACAAAATGCTTCTGCAAAAATGAAAAATAAAGTTTCAATAAAGAGAGGTAGCTTGATTAATTTTAAACATTGAATGAACATATAACTTAAACCAAATCGTACCTGAAACTCTTCCTAATAAAAGTCTCTCGCATCTTGTGGTACGTCATCCTATGTGATACGGATCCACCATCACCAAACACCTATGGAGCTCAAGGGAACAAGGACCACAACAATGGCAATCCATTAGTACTTCCTAGTGGACCAATTACAAGGAGCCGTGCAAAGAAATATGAAGCAACCATGTCCTTATACATTCAAGAACAAGTTACACAAGAGCTCCATGACCTTGCTTTCAACAAGTGCTATGAAAAACTTGAAGGAACACCTAAGTTTCTCATATTAATGGAAGCCAATGTTGAGTTGGAACCTGAATTTCCAACATATGGCACGCCCAGACCGTGCTAGGTTAGCACGCTCGTGCTAGGTGGCACGCCCCAGGCCGTGCAAGCCTTTGACTCTCGAGAGGAAACATTTCTCTTGAAGCACGCCCGTGCCAATTAGCATGCCCCAGACCGTGCAAGCCTTTGATTCTCGTGAGGAAACACTTACCTTGAAGCACGCCCGTGCCAATTAGCACGCCCCAAGCCGTGTAAGCCTCTGACTTTCGCGAGGAAATACTTACCTTGAAGCATGCCCGTGCGTATTGGCATGGCCCAGGCCGTGCCCGTCTCTGCCTCTAGCTAGATTAGTTAGTTTATTTTGAGTTTTAACAATGTTAATGGGTTGGGCCTCCTATAATTCGGCCACCCTTGGTTATTTTCCTTGATTTGTTTAGATTTGGTCAATCTTTAGTTGATTTGGATTAGTTAACCAAATCCTTAAGTTGTTTAGATTTGCTAGTCTTATCCTTAGTTGGTTTAGATTTGCTAAATCCTAATCCTTAGCTGATTTAGACTAACTATTCTAAATCCTTTAAGGATCAGGACCTCTTAGAATTAGTATAAATAACTTGTTATATTGTATTCAAAAACAATTAATCAATAAAACAGAAATTCTTCAACTTCATGCTTAGGCGTGTTCCTTGCTTTAGAGAGAGTGTGACATTGCATTCTTCTAATTGCATCAAGAATCAAGGTAAACTTATCAACTTACATATGGCGTTTATCTTATTCTTTTACTCTATTATTGGTGTTCTTGCTTCTTTAAGCTTTGGGTGCCATAGAGGGGAGTTTAGTTTGATCTTTGATCTCTTCCAAATCTTGTCATAGAGTTCTTGGAATTAATTTCCATAGGGTTCCGCGTCAGTTTGGTATCAGAGCCAAAGATTAAGGTAAATTCTTATTTATCTTAGTTCTAGGGTTAGTGATTATTTGTTTTCTTGTTTTTCTTATTTTCGTGTTTGTCTTCTTGTTTGTTAGTTTTAATTTTGAACTTGCATCAATTGTGTTGTTAATTTCGTTCTTGATAAAAAAAAATATTTTGGAAGTTGTGATCTTAGATCTTGTTAGTTAGATTTGCAAAAAAAAAAAAAAAAAAAAAAAAAAAAAAAAAAAAAAAAAGAGTAAGAAAAAATTCATCCACCATTAAAAAGTTTGATTGTGTTGTGTGGATTTTGTTCCTAATTCTTAGGGATTTTGTCCTAATTCATAGGGATTTTTCCTAATTCTTAGGGATTTGATCATATTTTGTGAGATTTAGTTTATCCACTATAATCTCTTGATAAAATCTAATCTTAACTACTTTGTAGATAAGGTAACAAGAATTACTTATCCATATCTTTTGAGATTGAGCATATCCACCACAATCCTTGTCAAAATATAAATCCTACCTAAATTGGGTTACATTGAAAGGATAAGGGAGGATACAAGGGAGCACGCCAGTGCTTCACCACAAGCAAGCCCGTGCTCGGTTCTGTCTCTCAATTGTCAGACCAAGTTATACGCGCACGCCCATGCTTCCATCTAGCACCCCTGTGTTCGGTTCTGACCATATAAAAATTTTTTTTTTCTTTTGGATTTTCTTTGATTGCTTGCTTTGTTTTGGGTAGAATTAATTAAGTCCATATTTGATTTGCTTTGTAGTAAGCTAAATTCATACATTATATCCTAAAATTGTCTTTTAAATTCTAGTTTCTTTATTTTGGTTAAGCTTTCTTTTGCTTCTATTACATTATTAGGGTGTGTTTACTTATTTACTACACTCTAATTGATAATTAAAGTAGTGCATTGTTTTGTTCTTGTGCTGCCATCCATCTCGTTTTGAGTCTTCTTTCTAGAATTTGTGCTTGCTTTTTATTGTTAAGATTTATTCCTTGTTTCTAAACGTGCTTTTGAGTTAGTTTGTTCACCTAAGATTCTGAAGTATAATTGGAGGAATTGCAAGGAGTGATTAGAGAGTGTTAAACACGTGAGGGAGTGTTTATTATTAACTCAAATCTATTCTTGTTTTTATGTTTCTTTCTTAACAATGAGTTTAAGCAAATCTGGAGATGGTAATGGAGATGGAAGTCAAATTAAAGATCCTCAATTGAAACTTTTCATGGAAGCAATTCAAGGACAGTTTAGAACCTTCAACAATCTTTTCCAAGACATGAGGGAGGAATTGCAAGAGATAAAAGCTTTTCAAAGCTCTAACACAACAAAAGCTCATCCACAAGCTAGATTTCAAACCCATGATGATAAGGAGACTGAAGAAACCAACTATAATAAAATTGATGGAGACTTGGGATCAATCAAAATGAGGATTCCAGAATTCAAAGGTAACAACAATGTTGAAGAGTACCTTGAATGGGAGAGAAAGGTAGAACAAATGTTTGAATGCCATAATTATTCTCAAGAAAAGAAATCCCATCTTGCTGCTGTTGAATTCAAAGGTTATGCTATGTTTTGGTGGGAACAATTGCTATTAAAAAGAAGAAGGAAAGGGATTCGACTTGTACTACCATGGGAGATCATGAAGGAGTTGACGCACCAAAAGTTTGTCCCTACTCATTACTTTAGGGATTTGCACAATAAATTAGCTAGAATGATACAAGGAGGGAAGAGTGTGGAAGAATACTACAAGGAGATGGAGATTTACATGGCTAGAGCCAAGATTGAGGAAGATTAGCAAATCACCATGTCACGATTCCTTGAGGTTCTAAATAAAGACATTGCTGATGCTTTAGAGATGTATCGCTATGATACCTTGGAGGAGATGATAGATATGGCCATGAAAATTGAAAGACAGAAAAAGGGGAGATCCACCAACAAGTACTCTAACAACACATGGGGATCTAAATGGCCCAAAGAAGGTGAAAAGAAGGATTTAAGGGGTTCCAATTTCCAAAGGACAGAATCAACTTCAAAAGGTAAAGAAGCTGTCCAAACTCCAATTAAAAGTAACAGAGGTACTTCTAACTCTACAACCCCTTCTAGAGAAATTAAATGTTTTAAATGTTTGGGGAAAGGACATTATGCATCTCAATGTCCTAATAAAAGAGTTATGATTGCTAAAGATGATGGAAACATTAGTTCTGAATCTGAATGTAGTGATTATGATGATATGCCTAAATTAATTGATGTTGATGATGATGATGATTCAGATAACTTAATACTTCCTGAACATGGTGAAGCTTTAGTTGCTAGATGTGCTTTGAATATGCATGTCAAAGAGGAAAGCTTTGAGCAACGTGAGAACATATTTCACACTAGGTGTTTGATTAGTGGAAAAGTGTGTACTCTTATTATTGATGGGGGTAGTTGCACCAATGTTGCTAGTGTAAATATGGTAAACAAACTGAACTTAACATGTCTCAAACATTATAAGCCTTATAGGTTATAATGGTTGAATGATTGTGGGGAGGTGAAGGTGACTCGACAGGTACTTGTACCATTTTCTATTGGATGGTATGAAGATGAGATTTTATGTGATATAGTACCTATACAGGCAGACCATTTATTGTTGGGAAGACCATGGCAATATGATAGAAGAGCACTTCATGATGGATTTCACAATCGATACTCTTTGATTCATAAGGGGAAAAAGGTGGTTCTTGTACCATTGTCACCTCAAGAAGTATATGAAGATCAAAGAAAGATAGTTGAGAGAGAGAGAGAGAGGTTTCGACCTTGAGGAAAAATGAGAGTGAGATTCCAAAAGAACAAAAGAGAGAAAAGAGTAAGGATGAGGGAAAAGAGGCCACAAAAATAATAAAACAAATTAATGGCCCAATTGTGAGTAAAAAACAGAGAGAGGAGAAAAAGAAACAAACCTTTTTTGCAAGAGCTAGGGAGGTTAAGTGTGCTATTGCCTTGGAGAAGCCCGTGTTGCTTCTTAGGTATAAGGAGGTTTTATTTGCTGAAACTAACACTAACCTTGAAAGTTTACCTTCTATGTTTGTTTCTATATTGCAGGAATTTGATGATGTCTTTCCTAGTGAATTACCTAGTGGTTTACCACCTTTAAGGGGAATAGAACATCAAATTGACTTCGTTCTTGGATCCACCATTCCAAATAGACCTGCCTATAGAAGCAATCCAATGGAGACAAAGGAGTTGCAAAGGCAAGTTGATGAGCTTATAGAAAAAGGTTTGGTGCGAGAGAGCATGAGCCCTTGTGCCGTTCCAGTGCTTCTAGTGCCTAAAAAGGATGGAAATTGGCGCATGTGTGTTGATTGTAGGGCGGTCAACAAAATCACTGTAAAGTATAGACACCCTATCCCTAGACTTGATGATATGTTAGATGAATTGCATGGGGCAACTTACTTTACTAAAATTGATTTAATGAGTGGTTACCATCAAATTAGAATGCAACCAGGTGATGAATGGAAAACTGCTTTTAAAACTAAGTATGGTTTGTATGAATGGTTAGTTATGCCTTTTGGATTATCTAATGCACCTAGTACATTTATAAGGCTCATGAACCATGTATTTCGTGCCTTCTTAAGGAAGTTTGTGGTTGTATACTTTGATGATATACTCATTTATAGCAAGTCTCTTAATGATCATATTGAGCATGTTAGGATAGTATTACAAACATTGAGATATGAAAAATTGTATGCTAAGCTTAACAAGTGCACATTCTGTATAGATAGACTTGTATTTCTTGGATTTATTGTGAGTGCACAGGGTATTGAAGTAGATGAGGAGAAAGTAAAAGCTATCAAAGAATGGCCAACTCCCAAATCAGTTTCTGAAGTTAGGAGCTTTCATGGGTTGGCAAGCTTTTATAGAAGATTTGTAAAAGATTTCTCTTCAATTGCAGCAGCACTAACAGAAATTATCAAACAGGAAGTTGGATTCAAGTGGGGAGAAGAACAACAAAGGGCATTTGAAACACTTAAAGGAAAGTTAACATCTGCACCTTTACTTTCTTTACCCAACTTTGAGAATACTTTTGAAATTGAGTGTGATGCTTCTGGTGTGGGAATTGGGGCTGTCCTAATGCAAGAAAAGAAACCAATTGCCTACTTTAGTGAGAAGTTGAATGGAGCACAACTCAACTATTCAACCTATGACAAAGAGCTTTATGCCTTGGTAAGAACTCTAAACGTTTGGCAACACTACTTACTACCTAAGGAGTTTGTCATCCATACAGACCATGAGGCCCTAAAACACTTGAAGGGTCAAGGTAAGCTCAATAAAAGGCATGGTAAGTGGGTTGAATTTATTGAACAGTTTCCATATGTGATTAAACATAAGCATGGAAAAGATAATATTGTTGCTAATGCATTGTCAATGAGATACACTCTAATTACTGCTCTTAGTTCTAAATTGCTTGGATTTGAGTATGTTAAAGACTTATATGTGAATGATTCTGGCTTTGGCAATATATATGTCGCATGTGAGCATGGAGCATTTGATAAGTTCTATAAACATGATGGATATTTGTTTAAAGGCAACAAACTTTGTGTGCCTAAATGTTCTATGTGTGAATTGCTTGTGCTTGAATCTCATTGTGGGGGATTCATGGGACACTTTGGGGGTACATAAGACTTATGATATGTTGAATGAACACTTTTATTGGTCTCATATGCATAAAGATATAGAAAGAGTTTGTAATTCTTGTATTGCTTGCAAACAGGCCAAATCTAAGTCTATGCCTCATGGATTATACATGCCTTTACCTGTTCCTAGTTCACCTTGGATTGATATATCTATGGACCTTGTACTTGGTTTACCTAGGACTAGGCGTGGTAAGGATAGCATATTTGTTGTTGTTGATAGGTTTAGCAAGATGGCTCACTTCATTCCTTGTCATAAAACTGATGATGCCAATAATGTTGATGATCTATTCTTTAGAGAAGTAGTAAGGTTGCATGGGGTGCCACGAACTATAGTTTCTGATAGGGATGCAAAGTTCCTTTCACACTTTTGGAGAGTTTTGTGGGGTAAGCTTGGAACTAAATTACTTTATTCTACAACTTGTCATCCACAAATAGATGGACAAACTGAGGTTGTGAATAGAACTTTAGGAAATTTGTGAATAGAACTTTAGGAACCTTGCTTCATGCCATTGTGGGTAAAAACTTAAAAACTTGGGAAGATTGTTTGCCATTCATTGAGTTTGCATATAATCGTAGCATACATTCTACTTCAGGTTTTAGTCCATTTGAACTTGTTTATGGCTTTAACCCACTAACTGTATTAGATCTTATTCCTTTACCTTTGAATGAACTTTCTAATTTAGATGGTGTTCCAAAGGCAGAATTGGTGAAGTCTTTACATGAGAAAGCTAGAGCCAACATAGAAAAGAGCAATAAACAATATGCTGATAAAGCAAACAAGGGCAGGAAGAAGCTTGTGCTTATGCCAGATGATTGGGTTTGGGTACATTTTCG
Source organism: Jatropha curcas (assembly GCF_041381405.1). Classification (NCBI taxonomy): domain Eukaryota; kingdom Viridiplantae; phylum Streptophyta; class Magnoliopsida; order Malpighiales; family Euphorbiaceae; genus Jatropha; species Jatropha curcas. The sequence continues at coordinate 9,132,408 of NC_143155.1, forward strand.
CAAGGAAAGATTTCCCAACCAAAGGAAGAATAAGCTCGATGCACGTGGAGCTGGTCCATTTCAAGTCTTGGAGCGCATCAATGACAATGCCTACAAGATAGACTTGCCGGGTGAGTATGGTGTTTCTACAACTTTTAACATTAGTGATTTGTCTCCCTTTGACATGGATGTAGATTTAAGGACAAATATTTTTAAAGAACAGGGGGATGATACGGATCCACCATCACAAAACACCTATAGAGCTCAAGGGAACAAGGACCACAACAATGGCAATCCATTAGTACTTCCTAGTGGACCAATTACAAGGAGCCGTGCAAAGAAATATGGAGCAACCATGTCCTTATACATTCAAGAACAAGTTACACAAGAGCTCCATGACCTTGCTTTCAACAAGTGCTATGAAGAACTTGAAGGAACACCTAAGTTTCTCACATTAATGGAAGCCAATGTTGAGTTGGAACCTGAATTTCCAGCATATGGCACGCCCAGACCGTGCTAGGTTAGCACGCCCGTGCTAGGTGGCACGCCCCAGGCCGTGCAAGCCTCTAACTCTCGCGAGGAAACATTTACCTTGAAGCACGCCTGTGCTAATTAGCATGCCCCAGACAGTGCAAGCCTCTGACTCTCGCGAGGAAACACTTACCTTGAAGCACGCCCATGCCAATTAGCATGCCCCAGGCCGTGCAAGCCTCTGACTCTCGCGAGGAAATACTTATCTTGAAGCACACCCGTGCGTATTGGCCGTGCCTGTCTCTGCCTCTAGCTAGATTAGTTAGTTTATTTTGAGTTTTAATAATGTTAATGGGTTGGGCCTCCTATAATTCGGCCACCCTTGGTTATTTTCCTTGATTTGTTTAGATTTGGTCAATCATTAGTTGATTTGGATTAGTTAACCAAATCCTTAAGTTGTTTAGATTTGCCAGTCTTATCCTTAGTTGGTTTAGATTTGCTAAATCCTAATTCTTAGCTGATTTAGACTAACTGTTCTGAATCCTTTAAGGATCAGGACCTTTTAGAATTAGTATAAATAGCTTGTTATATTGTATTCAAAAACAATTAATCAATGAAATAGAAATTCTTCAACTTCATGGTTAGGCGTGTTCCTTGCTTTAGAGAGAGTGTGAGATTGCATTCTTCTAATTGCATCAAGAATCAAGGTAAACTTATCAACTTACTTGTGGCGTTTATCTTATTCTTTTACTCTATTATTGGTGTTCTTGCTTCTTTAAGCTTTGGGTGCCACAGAGGGGAGTTTAGTTTGATCTTTGATCTCTTCCAAATCTTGTCATAGAGTTCTTGGAATTAATTTCCATAGGGTTCCGCGTCACTATGTGTATCCATCTTTATCAAGATGTAGCTTGATTATCCTCATAATTTGCCTTGATGCTCGAGAGGATGGATATATGCTGAGAAAAAAAAATAAATGAAATATAAGTACACGAATGCATCAGAATCTGTACAAAACCAAGTACAAAAGAAAAAGTAAATAAGTACTTACTATCTCGCTACCAAACTGAGCTTGCTACGTGGCTCTGATGAAGCTGCAAAACAAGTGACAAATACTATAAATACAAATAAATAATTAATATATAACTAAAATGACAGTAAGGACATTTATGATTACCTAGTGTAGTAGGTGACTGTGAAGCTGATGAAGACTCTACTGGTCTAGGAAGTGAGGTAGAAGAGGAAGGAATAGAAGGAAGTGATGGCGGCACAGGAGGTTGAGCAGAGGATGAAGCCCCAGACGTACCTGAAGAAGAAGGAGGAGGGATAGTCCCTCCTCGTCCACATGAACTGCGTCCTCAGCCACGACCTCCATGCAGACCACTGCCAGACTCGTCTGAATCAAACGCCCTGCCTCTAGCCATCTGTACTACAGATAACAGAATCTACATATGTATGTATACAATTATATGAATTCTAGAACATGTGGTAAATATGTATAAAGAAAGTGAATAACATTAAAATTCTTCATTAATAATATTATATATACATCTATTAATTTATTATCTATAATACATGTGGTTCGAAGTATTAAGTGTCTTCATCATCATCTGCTTCCTCTTCTTCTTCCTCTTCTTGATATTCGTATTTTGAGGTACCCATGATGATTTGATCTTCTTCCTCTTCATCATCCAATCTATCCGTTAAATCTTCAACAACTTGCGTCGGTTTCGTATCAACCGTAACTTCTTAAAATGGCTCAAATACTGCAAGTGAAGCAGATTGTTTGGTTTCAATTGCATGAACAACTAATCTAGGCTTGATTTTACATATTGTCATCCAATCGCAATGATCTCATTTCAATGATGGATATGAGACATAGTACACCTGTGCAGCTTGCATTGCCAACACAAAAGGTTCGTACTTCGTATATCTTCTTCTTTGATTAATATCCACAAGATTATACTTAGGATGAACCTTCATGCTAACGTTTGGCATAGGATCAAACCATTCACATTTGAATAAGATTGTGCACTTGATTAGTAGGCCTAGATATTCTAACTCTAAAATCTTAGCCAATTTGCCATAAAAACCATTTGACACGTCACTGTAGTTTGATCCCTTTATGCCAACACCACTGTTCATTGTCTTTCTGCTTCTCCCATAACCCTCAATGTGAAACTTGTAACCATTTACAAAGTAGCTAGAGTATGCATTAGCAACCGGTAGAGGTCCCCTTGCTAGGTCCGTAATGAATCTGTTATCAATATCGCTTCTCGAGCTTCGAGCCTATGGGAAATAGTAATGACACGAGTGAAATCTAAGAATGTACACATATATGTTGTGTAACTAGAAAGTTACTTACATAACATTTGAATCATTCTGCAAATTCAGAGTCTAGATTTGCATTAACCCAGTATCAGTCAACTTGGGATTTTGACGCTATAAAAGCTTGATATATTTCCTATTTATGAACTAACAATATTATCATAAATATGATTTAACTAAGCTCCAGACCGGGTTTAGACTCTCTACAAGATTTATACTTATTGTACAAATGGTATAATCTCTTCGCAATTCAATAAAATATAGGTTTGAGCCGCTCGGATCTCTGCGTCAGTCAATCGTCTTTTTTTTTTTTATTTACCAATCATACTCCCAGGATAGGTGAAAATTGTTAGATTTCCTTGTAACTCATATTCTATTCAATCTCCTCCATCATCATTATGTGGCACTCTCCGATGCTTGGTGTACACATGTGGTTCAAAGTAGTGTGAACAGAAGGTGGAAGCTTCTTGCACCAAATATGCATTGCAAATTTGATCCCTCGACTTTTGCCTTATTGCGCAAATTCTTTTTAATTTTCTGCAGGTGTTTGTAATTGTACAAAGCCAATATGTAAATATGAGTTGAAATAAAATATGTAATGATTAGAACGGGATGTTAGTGATTCACCTATCAAATGGATACATCCATTTATATTGTACCGGTCCTGCTATACGACATTCATAGGGCAAATGAACCGGCAGATGCTCCATAGAAACAAAGAAGCCAGGTGGAAAAATTTGCTCCAATTTGCATATCACTACTGGGATTTCTCATGCTAATTGGTTCATATCATCGCATCGGATAACACTCATCGTCAATTCCTTGAAAAAGAGACTCAATTCTGTCATTGCTTTCCAAATTTTCCCTGGCAATAATTCCCGAAATGCCACAGGAATCAATCTTTGCATAAAAACATGACAGTCATGGCTTTTCATGCCAAACAATCTGTATTTCCTCATGTCGACACATCTACCCATATTTGAATAGTATCCATCTGGAAACCTTAATGATTGGACCCATTCGCACAATAATTACCTTTGGGGTTTATCTAAAGAATAACATGCCTTTGGAAACTTACCAGTAAGTACAGATTGCTCAAGTTCTAGTCAATGACAAATTTCCTTCATGTTTGCTCTCGCTTTTGCATTATCCTTAGATTTCCCCTCAATGTTCATGACAGTGTTGAACAGATTTTCATACACATTTTTTTCTATATGCATCACATCAAGGTTATGACGGATAAGAAGTAAACTCCAGTATGGCAAATCCCAGAAGATGCTTCACTTTTTCCATCTGCTATTCCTGCCAATTCTACCATTTACCTCTTTTGCACCTAACTCTTTCACCAGCCCCAAATCTTCAATTTCTTGTAATATTTCAGCTACAGACTTCACAGGCGAAGGGGGATCAGCAATAGTCGTGTTCTTTCTAAAGCATTGTCGATTTCTCCTCCAAGGGTGAGATTCTGCTAAGAATTTGCGATGACAATCAAACCATCATTGTTTACTTCCATTTTTTAGTGTAAATGCATTAGTGGTTTCCATGCAATGAGGACAAGCCAGTTTGCCTGCCGTACTCCACCCAGATAACATTCCAAATGCTGAAAAATCACTGATGGTCCAAAGCAAAGCAGCTCGCATTATGAAATTCTGATTGGCCGAAATATCGAACGTTTTAACCCCATACTCCCATAAATAATTAAGTTCGGCAATCAAAGGTTGCAGAAACACATCAATTTTGTGTTTCGGATTATTAGGGCTAGGTACAATAACACATAAAAACATGTATTCATCTTTCATACACATTGAGGGTGGTAGATTATATGGTGTGACAATGACAGGCCATGATGAATATTTTTGTCCTAATTGGCCAAACAGCTGAAATCCATAACTACAAAGCCCCAATCTCACATTTGTCATATCAGTAGCAAACACAGGATGATTGTTATCAAAGTGTTTCCAAGCTTCAGAGTCTGACGGATGAGTCATTATACCATCCTCATATTCATGCAAAGCATGCCATCTCATGTGTTCAGCTGTCGCCTTAGATGCATATAATCTTTGAAGGCGAGGAACAAGAGGAAAATAATACATCTTCTTGAAAGCCTTCTCTCTTTGTACTCTACTAGTCCCTTAACCCCACCGTTGATATCTTGGAAGATTACAAAACATACATTCTCTTAATTCGAAGTCAAGACTCCAATATATCATGCATTTATTTCGACAACAGTCAATCTTTTCCATGGGTAGTCCTAATCCCCGAACTAATTTTTTTATCCGGTAAAAATTATCAACCATCGAATGGCCTTCAGGCAACATTTCTTTTGCTAACTGCACAAAATCATCATAACACCTTTCTGAAAAATGGTGCTTCACTTTCATGTGCAGTAATCGTGCCACAACAAATAGAACTGAATGATTCTTGCATCCATGCCACAATTCACTGTTAGCTGCACTTAGCATGTCAAACAATTGTTTTGCTGTCTAGTTTGGCGATTCCTCCATATTATCCCAATGAAATTCTACTCTACCCGCATCGATTACCATATCATTGCATCGATTACCATACTGAAATTGATAAGGCTTACCTTCTAAACTTACCGGAATAGAGTGGCCTGACCCACTGGAAACTCGAGCTTCACCATGATGTACCCATTCGTTATAATTTTCCACAAACCCATTTTTGCATAAATGAAGTTTAATTGTATCGATATCTAAGAAGGCTCTATTTTGATACTTCTTGTGATTACATGGACACCTCAACTTATTACCATCCATACAACTGGGATTACTAACTGCAAACTGTATAAATGATTTCAATCCTTGCAAGAATTCTTATCTTAATATCCCATTGACCTCGTACCTCCAGTACATCCAATCTCAATTAGTGTGAACACCCAAATTTTGAGGCTCAAAGAGCCAATTTTCCCGGACTGCAAACAATCCGACCGGACCAAAGGCCATTTTTGGAAGTTCACCGAAAGTATGCCAATATGGTACTTGAAACGTCCGGGACGTCGCTAGGATCGCGGATCTGGGCCCGGAATTTTTTTTGGAGGTCCGGAGCGCCCAGAAAGGCCTCCGGAGCGAAAAGATAGCAAGACCACCGACCACCGGCGGCCCAGCCGCCCGAGCCCGGCGGCCCCAGCCGCCCGAGTCGGCGGCTCAGCCCGGCGACCCAGCCGCCGGAGCTAGCGGCCCGACCCGGCGGCCCGGCGGCCCGAGCACCGGCGGCTCGGCCGCCGGACATGGCGGTCCGGCCGCCGACAACCGGCGGGCCGGCCGCCGAGAGCCGGCGGCCCAGCCGCCGATCCCGGCCGCCGAGTCCGGCGGCCCAGCCGCCGAAACGGTCCGTTTTGCCTATAAATTGGCCCCGAGGCCCTCTTTTCAACTCACTTAGTCTGTATTGACGGACGTTCCTTCTCCCTACGCTCTTTGCGATTCTTTACTGCTTTCTTGCATTTTTTAATTTTAGTTTTATTTTATTGTTGTGATACTTGGTCACTTAAAATTAAATTAAAATTAATTCCCTTAACGAGGAGCTTAACCTGGAGTTAAGAAGCGGTCGACGATTAAATCAGGTACATGAACTGAACTCTGCCTATTTAATTTTAGCACTTCATGCATGCTTCTTTTCTACTCCTAATAATTCTACAACTGCATAAATGCATCCATGTCATCATTAGGCAAACAAATTGCCTCAATTAAATAAATTTAGGCTAAATGCCCGGTTAATTAATAATCGTGGTATTAAAGCCTAAATCCGACAATATTGGCTTAAAATACCTAGTTAATTAATAGCTATGGTGTAATCGCCTTTATTTCAAACAAATCTGGCTTAAGTCCAATTAATTAATAATTGTGGCTAAAAGCCTTAATCGATCACGTTTTGGCAATAAATTGCCTACAATTAAATCAATCTTTTGGCAAAATGCCTTAAAATTAATCAACTTATTTTGGCTAAAAGCCTTAAATCAATCATTTTGGCGACAATCGCCCGATCAACATCATTTTGGCAATCAAATTGCCTAAATCACTCTTTTTGGCTAAAAGCCTTAAAATCAATCATTTTGGCGACAATCGCCTAAAATTAATCATTTTTGGCAACAATTGCCTAAATAAATCTTTTTGGCTAAAAGCCTTAAATCAACATTTTTGGCAACAAATGCCTAATCAATCAACCTTTGGCAAAATGCCTAAAAAAAATGCACGAAGCATACACACACCCATGCATAAAGCATACCCATCCAAAGCCCTCTAAAAGAGGCCTATCGAACTACGTTGACTTTGATCTTCCATTCGAACGGAAGTACGTAGGCACGTTTGGGATTTAACCCCGGGCGGCAAGTCGAAATCACATAAACATTTTCATTGGTCCAATTACATCCTTGCAAAGCTTTCATTCATAGGTTAGTTCTTCAGCATGACATAGTCTCGGGATCCATCTCGGGTTTGTAGATCATGCTTTAACATTGGGTTAATTAATCTAGTAATTAGGTTAATTAAAATTGGAGTCAACTTAGGGTTTTTTCCTAGTTTACCCTAAAATAATTAAACAAGGTGGCGACTCACACATCACGTGCATTTCTACCCTTAGTCACATGCATTCACATGCCATTGGTGTTTTGGGGAGGGGTTCACAGTTTGGCGGCTCTGCTGGGGACTACATGTAATCATTTTGCATAAGTGGACTACAAATGCTGCATAGACTAACCTGCCCTTCGTTAGGGTATTATTTTGCTATGTTTTGTTTTGCAGGGTACCTTGACATAAATCGAGTGTTCTTTCTTTAAGAATACTTGATGAGGGGAAATTTGAACTTAATTGACAAATTTGACTAAAACATTTAAATTTGTTGGTTTATTTGCACGATTGAGAATCCTTTTCTCCATTGCATAAAAAATGAATTTCAAATGAATTTCTTCTCTCTCTGTTCAAACTTCTGAGTCTGGATAGCAAGTAGCGCTGATCGGCAGGTCTCATTGATTATGTCGACGGACAGCCAAAGCGTCCTCCCTGTTACCGCAAACCGCCCCTAATCCTTTTGGGGGTGGCCCATGAGTATGCGTACCGTTGGACCCACGCGAAACTCTTTGTTTCACATGTGGTTAGGTATATCCATACTCAAGGTTCAAGGGTCCCTTATAAGCCGATTCTCTATTTGAGTCATAGCCTATAGGACCTATCCTTTAGGACTGTATGCACCCAATGATGTGAACCATACCATTAAATAGATTATGACGTGTTGTTATGCGCATTCACGACATATCATAAACATGGGGTAAACACAAAGAGAGCATGAAACACTCTTCTCATTCATGCACAGTTGGACAAAGAGTCGGTCCATCTCACATCAGTTACCCTGATACACCAACCACCGTACTTAATCCAGCTACCCTTATCCTTACAGGTGCCCACGATCCAAGTGCCCACATATGTGCCAGCCACACCTACAGTACTATCACCAGCTTCACCAGCTTCACCAGCTACACCAGCTTCACCTGCAACTCCTACAACTTTATCTGCACCAATGGCATCACTTGCTGATATCCAAACCCTCATTGAACAACTAGAGGCTAGAATGGAGGCCAGAATGAATGAAGCACTGGCTGCCCAAAGGACCGCCCTGATAGCTGAACTGGGTAATGGGAATGGTAATGGAAATGGGACTTCCGCTGGGGGAAGTGGACCTGCTGCCTCCAATCAGGGTCCTGCTGCTGAACCTGCAAACCCTGCCCTAAACCTGGATGATATGCCCTCTAAAACTGCCTCTGAGCTGGAAGCTCAGAGAATGAGAGAAAAACTAGAGCTCTTAGAAAGGTCCATCACTGCTCTCAAAACCCATAAGGAGGTGGTGGACATGGACTCTTTGTCCTTGTTCCCCGAGGCAAGACTGCCAACCAAGTTCAAGATGCCCAACATGGACAAATTCGATGGAACCACTTGTCCTAAAACTCACCTGAAGATGTATGTGGGTGCCCTTAACCCGTTTGGATTGAGCAGCGAGCTCCTTGCTCAGTTGTTCCAGCAATCACTCACTGGCGCTGCTTTGAGATGGTTTGTCAGTTTAGACCGGTCCAAAATGAAAACTTGGGAAGACATCTGCAATGCATTCAATTCCCAATACCATTATAATATGGAGGTGGATGTTACTCGAAGGGAGCTAGAAACCACTAAGTAAAAAAATAATGAGCCCTTTTTCTCGTTCCTTACGAGGTGGAGAGCCAAGGCCGCCCAAATGATTAATCGACCCTCTGAGCAAGAACAGGTAGACATAATCATTAAGAACTTGCAGCCCATTTACCAACACCAACTACAAACCCAGTACCTACCAACGTTTCAGTCGCTCATTGCCACTGCTACGAAAGTAGAAGATCTGATTCAAATGGGGCAACTGAAAGAAGACTCAGGAACCTCAAAGTACAAGAAACCTAGCCAAGCTAGCAAGGTCCACGAAGTGGCTAGCATCACCCCCACGAATCCTTTACGTGTGTGGGAAACATGAGAAATAATAATCAATCATCCAGAAGAACCTATACTGATCTCGGGATGCCAATCCTAGTGGTATTCCGAGAGGCCGTCAAGGCCAACTACATAAAGCCTTTGGAAGCAAGGCCACCGCCGAATCCGTTGCCAAGGAATTACAGGGCTGATGAATACTGTGAGTATCATCAGGGGCATGGGCACAAGACTGAAGCGTGCTGGACGCTTAAGAACCGCATCTAGGACCTGGTGGATAACGGTTCAATTATCCCGAGGAGTAAGCCGAACGTTAATACCAACCCCTTACTAAATCACGGGATAAATGCTATCATGGCTTACCAGGAACTGATCGATCCTTTCGAACTGTTCCTAGAGATGAATAATATCTGTGTCCTGGATCTGAATGACTTAACCGATGAACTTGATGCTATAACCAGGAGTGGGAGACAATATGAGCCACTAGTCTTGGATAAAATCCAAAACAAGCCTTACCAGAAGGCAGAGGAGCTAAAGGAAGACCCAGTACTGGCACAGTTAAAAAAGACACAAGCTAGGGTATCAATCTGGGAACTTCTAGCAGCATCCTTTCCTCATCGCCAAGCTCTTTGCAAGGCCTTGAGTCAACTTCAGACATCGGTGGAAGTTAGCCCAGAAGTGCTAGTGTCCACCCTCACCCAATCATCTAAAACACGAAGCATCGGTTTCTCTGATGACGATTTGCCCAAGGAGGGAGGCAGTCATAACAATGCTCTTTATGTCACTGTTCAGACTCGAGACAAAACCGTGCCCATGGTTCTCATTGATAATGGGTCGGCACTGAACGTCTGCCCACTGAGAGTAACCAGCTGTCTAGGGTTGGAAGAAACTGACTTCACTCCCTCGGACCAGATAGTGAAGGCCTATGACAGCACCCGGAGGGAAGTATTGGGGGTTGCTACGCTAAAGTTAACAATTGGGCCAGCTGTGATGGAAGTCCCCTTCCAGGTAATTGATGTATTGACTAGCTTCAACCTGCTTCTAGGCCGACCATGGATACACCACACTAAGGCAATACCCTCGTCCTTGCACCAAAAGGTCAAGTTTCCATATGAGGACAAAGTTATCACCATTCAGGGGGATGACTACAGTCAGCTCAAAAAGCCAAAGGGCCAGCCTCTCTTTGAGGTCAACCCTGAGACTGCCAACCTACCCCTCTCAGGATTTCAGTATGATACTGTGCAGTTCATAGAAGGAAAGACTGCAAACTCTCGAATTCTCTTTGATTTCGGGACGGTGCAAATAAACTGCATAGTGCCCTTGATGCTTAAGATGTCCTATCTACCAGGAATGGTTATGGCCAGATCCGGGAAAACATACCCCAAACTGCAAGCCTGGGAGTGTCCAGTGAATGAGGGAACCTTCGGACTAGGCTATGAGCCCACTAATGAAGACCGTGCTAAGAGAACCAGAAGGGGAAGGAAAGAGAGTGTACAGATACGGCCTTACTTTCTGACTTTGAACAGTTATTTTTGTAAATTGGGAGAAGCAGTTCCTTACTGTGGCTTCCGAGAACCCTTTTGCTGCCCAATCGCTAAGAAGATGCTGCCTGGGTTGGAGATATTCTCAGATGTCTGGGGCAACAGGCCCGAAACAGTAACTGAACTGGAAGCAGAAGACTTCATGCAACCTAGTCTCTTTGACGAAGTTGCGGTTATCACAGGAAATGATGGGAACCGAGACCTGCTAGATCTGATCAAGCCGAATGAAGGGCCCCTCACCAACTGGTACAGCGAGGAGGAGCGCATTGCTGATAAACCCCCTCCCGAGTCAAGCCTAGTACCAGAGTCTGTAATCGAGTCCTGTACTGAGTTCGAGTCTGACCCCGAGTCTGATACCGAGTCAGAGTCTAGTTCCAGTTTCGAGTCATCTGCATCGGATCTAGAAGATCCAGATCTCAAATTTGATGTATTTTTTGAAGACGATTCCGTCATAATTAATAAAGGATTGTAAATTCTTGATTACCCTGCGTGTCTATCTTTCCAAGCATTTCCAAGCAAAAATAATCAAATAAATGAAATAAAAAATGAAAAGGAAAAAATAGTAATTGGCAAGGAAGAAAATGAACATACATACATTGCATCTGATTGCATGAACAGGGAACAGGTCAGTGAATGTTTGAAGAAATTTGCTGATTGCTTCATGTGGAAAGCAAGTGACATCACCGGAATTGACCCAGCAATAGTGGTGCACAAGATTCCAGTGTATCCAGAGGCTAAGCCAGTGAAACAGAAGCTAAGAAGGCTGAAAACAGAATGGTCCTTGAAAATCAAGGAGGAAGTTGCCAAGCAGCTGGAGAACAAGTTCATAGAACCTATTGCCTACCCGACGTGGTTAGCGAACATCGTGCCGGTGCCGAAGAAGGATGGAAAAGTGCGAATGTGTGTGGACTACCGTGATTTGAATAAAGCATGTCCGAAGGACGATTTCCCTCTACCGCACATCGACTTGTTAGTGGACCGAATGGCTAGACATGAGATGGTCTCCTTGACTGATCTTGCTGTCGGTTATAATCAAATAATGATGCATGAGCCAGACAAAGAGAAAACGGCGTTCACCACGGAGTGGGGAACTTACTGCTACAGGGTCATGCCTTTTGGGCTCAAAAATGCCGGGGCAACCTATCAACGAATGGCGACAACCATCTTCCATGACATGATTCACAAAGAAGTAGAAGTATATGTGGACGATATGGTTGTCAAATCAAAAACAGCTGAAGAACATACGACAGCGCTTGAGAAGTTCTTCCTTAGACTTCGAGTATTTCTGGGGCATATGGTCAGTCGGAAGGGCATAGAGATCGACCCTTCAAAAGCCAAGGCCATTCTGGAAATGCCAGCACCAAGGACGAAAAAAGAAGTTCGGGGTTTCCTGGGAAGGCTACAGTACATCAGCCGGTTCATCAATCAATTGGCCGATACTTGTGGTCCGATTTTCAAACTACTCAGGAAAGGAGTAGCAGTCAAATGGAATGAGGATTGTCAGAAAGCTTTCGACCAAGTCAAGCAATATTTGCTATCCCCGCCAGTGTTACAGCCACCAAGGCTAGGAAAGCCTTTGTTATTGTACCTATCAGTGACAGAAGAAGCAATGGGTGCGATGCTAGCTCAACAAGCTGAAGATACGAGGGTAGAAAACGCCGTGTATTACCTTAGCAAAAGGATGCTGGAATATGAGCTAAAATACAATAAGATAGAGAAGCTGTGCCTGGCTCTAGTTTGGGCCTGTACGAAGCTGCAGCACTACCTCTCGTCTTACACTACATATGTGATTTCTGAATCGAACCCCTTGAAATTCCTTATGGAGAGGCCGGTTCTTGACTGTAAAATGGCTAAGTGGGTGTCGGTGCTCGTAGCCTATGACTTAAAATTTGTACAACGGAAGGCAATGAAAGGCGGAGCCTTGGCTGATCAATTAGCAGAATTGCCGGTCGAAGACCAAATGCCGGAAGTAGAATTTCCTGATGAAGACTTGTTGAGCGTGGAAAGTGAGGTCTGGGAGATGTACTTCGATGGAGCTTCAAACTACCATGGAAACGGGGTTGGAGTCGTATTCAAAACTCCTTGTGGAGAATACGTCCCAATCGCAGTCAAACTAGATTTCGATTGTACCAACAACGAAGCCGAGTATGAAGCTTGCATCAAGGGGTTAGAAGCGGCCCTGGAAAAAGAAATAAAAATCCTTAAGGTTTTTGGGGATTCCAACCTGATAGTCTCTCAAGCTCTAAGGAAATGGAAAATTAAGGAAGAGCGTTTGGTTCCTTACCTGCAACATTTGGACGAATTGGCCCAACAGTTTGAGGAACTATCTTTTCACTACCTACCGCGCGCTAAAAATCAGTTTGCAGATGCTTTAGCAACCTTAGCTTCCATGGTTAATGTAGGGGGAGATCAAGTCATTCGACCTCTGACGGTTCGGCTACAGAAACAGCCAGCGCATGTCATGAACCTAGTCGATGACAAGCCGTGGTTTTGGGATATACAGAATTATCTTCAGAATGAAGTCTACCCGGAGGGATCCAACAAGACTGATCAACGGACATTGAGACTATGACATCCTACCGAGTCGAGTCTTAGCACTGAGTCGAGTCATTTCATAGAGTCGAGTTGAGTCGGGCCAAACCAAACCCGGTTGGGGTAGAATGGGGTTATAAGTGGACTTACTTGATTAAGAGAAAAAGATCAAAGCATATGGGTGAGGATTTATTTGCATTAAAAGACCAAGTTTGGGTCTTAAGTAGTAACCTGTTGACAATTGAGGTACCATTTAGGAAGTTTCACATAAAAATTCATTGATATTTTGATGGCCTACCCGTAATAACCATTTCACTTTCCCATTTTCATCTTTATCTTCATCTTCTTCATCTCCTTCCTTTCTCCATCCATTTTCATGGTAGTTAAGCCTTAACTTCAACTTCTCTTCTATCCAAGTAAGTAAACCTTCTTGAAGTTCATAATTGAATCATTTGGTGCTATTTTTAGAATATTCATAAGAATTCTTATTTATAGGTGAAGTGAGTTCAAAGGTAGTAGAAAAAGGAAGTTAAAGAAGAGCTCAAGCTTTTTGGAGTAAAGGTTTGATATCTCTTTTCATTTACCATTTTCTTTGCATGAGAATTTGTGTGGTGTGTTGCTAATGAGACAATATTGCTTCATGTTGAGTGGCAGGACTGGTAATGGTGAGAAAACAGGGGAGGAATTGAATAAATGAAGTAAATAGTGAGTTTATGCTGAAACAGGTTTTGCTGGAAATTTTACCAGTAACTTCATCTTGATTTTTACCCCATTTAATGATGGAATTAGGAAGTGTTATAGAAGAGTTATTTGTTTCTCTATGTGTTAGCTTTACATGGGTTTTTGAATCATCCAAATCGAAGTTGTATATTGAGAGAAATGACCAAAAGAGTACAGACTGTGCAGGCTGGAAAACGCGACGCGCGCGCGCGAATTGCATGACGAGCTCGCGACTTGTGCCTGAAACTCACTGACTCTCATTTTTGCATCTCGCGCTCATGACTTTGCAAGGCGCGCTCGCGACTTGTGTTTTCATGCACTTTTGGACTTTATTTTCTATGCAATTGGATTCCTTTGCTCAACTTGTATGCCTCCAATCATTTTACAACAAAAATACAACATTAGAACATGTATCAAAACAACATGCAAGCATACAAATGATGTGAAATTAAATAAACATTATGATTTATGAAGTTATGAACTATGAATATGATGTTGTGTTATATTATTGACATACCAACATTAGGCTCCATTGAGGTTAGGTAGAAACCACTTAGATAAGGCTATGTCGCGACATAGGATAGCAGATCTGCACCCCATACAGTTTGATACTCCGGCTACAGGCCGTTGAGTGGATATGATTATATATGGGCCATAGCAGCCAAGCATACAGTATTCATCCAGTTTCATACAGTTTTTCTTATCACTTCGGTTTCACTATAACCTTATGGAGCCATACAGATATCTTGACATAACATTTCATGAATCATATAGTATTATAAACAGTACGAAAGATAATCAAGGTATAAGGAAAGGATCATGCTATATGTGCTTATATGTTTAATTATCCATATGCATTTACATGCTTATTTCTATCTATGTATGTGCTTAATTGTTTCTTTATATGTTGAGATATCCACTGAGCTTTATTTGCTCAGCGAGTTACAAGTTTAACTCGCAGGTTTTGAGATTGGACCGTAGAGAGTTAGCTTGCAACTGCTGCAGTTCATCTGTAGAAGACTCAGTCTTCAGGGTAGCTACTCATTTGGATGTGTATCTTTTGTCTATCCTTTTCATGGCATGTACAGGGCACACAGTTGGGCCCATTTCATTTTGACACTAGTATCATGTCTTGTAAATATAAATTACATTATTATTGTAAACAACATCAGCATGATATTATATTCAATATACATTATGATATCAGCATGACAAGACATAAAGTCAACCAGTTTGTAGCGTCTCGGTTCGGTTCATTCGGGTTAACGGGTGGACCGGGAAGGAATGTTACAGAGACAGTTAGCATCTGGATATTTCCTTACTGGGGGAGCACTGTATAAAAGGAGTTGGAATGGTCTGCACCTAAGGTGCATTGATGAAGGAGAAGCTCAAAACATCATGAATTCCCTACATAATGGGGAGTCCGGTCCACATATGCACGGGATAGTCTTGGCTCGAAAAGTCATGAACCTAGGTTATTATTGGTCAACCATGAATGCAGATTGCGTGAGGCATGCGCAGAAATGCCATGAATGTCAAATTTTTGCTAAACTACAAAAGCGGCCTCCAGTCAATCTGAATCCCATTACTTCACCATGGCCTTTCGCAACTTGGGGTATAGACGTGATCGGAAAGATCCATCCAAAAGCTTCCAATGGCCATCAATTCATCCTGGTCGCTGTTGATTATTTTACTAAGTGGATTGAGGCGGTTTCTTATTCCATTTTAAATGCCAAGAAGGCAGCACAGTTCGTTCGTACCAACATCCTTTGTCGGTATGGGACACCATTTGAGATCATCACGGATAACGGATCTCACTTTCAAAGTGAATTTTCGGACCTACTGAAGCAAAAGAAGATTCAGCATCACAAGTCTTCACCCTATCACCCACAGACAAATGGGGCCGTAGAGGCTGCAAACAAGGCTATAAAGGTCATTTTGCAGAAGACAGTTCAAAAGCATAGAGCTTGGCACGAACAATTGCCAAATGCCCTGTGGGGATACAGGACTTCAATCAGAACACCTAATGGGGCAACCCCGTACTCCCTAGTATATGGAATGGAAGCAGTGTTGCCTATTGAGCTGGAAGTTCAGTCGGCAAGGATTATCCGGGAAAGCCAGATCAGCGAAGCAAGTTGGGCTAAGAATTATCATTTGCAACTCTTGGGTATGGATGAAAAGCGATTGCGAGCAATCCACCAAACTCGAGTTTATCAAAGAAGAATGGCGCGGCATTTCAATAAGAAGGTCAAAGACCGGAAACTGGAAGAAGGTTGTTTGGTTCTGAAGGAGATTAGACAACCCGTCATAGATCCACGTGGGAAGTTTCGTCCTCATTGGGCTGGACCCTATGTGTTAAAGAAGATATTGTCGGGCGGAGCCGTCATTTTGACTGATTTGGATGGCTTGGAATTTGCTAATCCATGTAATTTAGATTAGTTAAAAAGATATTTTGTGTAATTGTAATCATTGCATAATGTAAGATTGAACTACATTAGACCTGATTCTCTTTGAAAAAAAAAAAGGAAATTATATATCAGAGATATGTAGGCAGCCCTCTTTGGGCGCGGTCTAAACATTTCATAATTTCGTTCTTCTTTGCCAAATAAAAAAAAAGAAAAAAAAAAGAGAAAAAAAACCGCTAAGTCGAAAACCCGAATGGGCGGCTTAGGCAAAAGTCGTAGCCCGCTAAGCTGAAAACCCAAAAAGGGCAGCTTAGACAAAAATGGGTAAGCTCGCTAAGTTGAAAACCCGAAAGGGCAGCTTAGGCAAAAATTAGAGCTTGAAATAAATAAAGTTGGAAAATGCTTGGAAAGCTAAATGATTTTCTCAATTCAAGCTAAAAAGTCAAATCGCATTCCAATAGCAGCCCAAAGTCAGGCGGAAAGCAAAAGAGTCCAAATGAATAATGAAGTTTAAATCCAAATCCAAAGCAAAAAAAATACATCCAAAGGAAAAAAATTCCAAAAGCCAAATAAAAGTCAAAAAAAAAAAAAAGAGAACTACATCCAAAATCCAAAAGCCTATAGGAGCCTAGGTGTCCCGTCTCCTCCGTGGAGCAACATCCTCCGAGTCACCCCTAGCTGTTGAACTCTGCCCAGCCTCGCCTGTCCGAGGAGCCAGCACAATCTCCTCACCAGTCCCAATCTCATCAGCCTGAACCCAACCTTCGAGTGCACTCAGCAGTGCGGTCCTCCTTGGTCTCTCAATTGGCCAGACATTGGCAATGAACCAGGCTCGATACTCAGGAGAAGTCTGAATACTGGTAGGATTAGGCAAGGGCCTAACCATATGGTGATCTCTAACCCAAGCCCTAAGGACGGCTCGGGTAACACCCGGGGTAATGGCTGAATCAGCAGGAAAGTCATCCGTAATCGGAACAGTCTGATCTATCCCCATCTGTCTCAAGACGCGCGAAGCACAGTACCAAGTACAATGTGTAAGGCCTAGAAGGTAAACCTGGGTGTGATGAAAGCTAACCTGGATAAAACGGTTGATATTGTACCAGGAGATGAACCACAATATCTCATTTGGGCCCAACTCGATCAACCATGAAGCCCATGCATCAGTAGTGGGATGCGAGATTAAGATCCTCCGCATGCGATACTGAGATGGGTTATAAGGAAGGGAAGTGGGAGCAGCAACCACTTGTAGGTGATCCTTCAACCAAACCTGAGTAATGGATCCTTTATATTACGAGGGAATGGTTTAAAAAGAAAGAAAAAAAATGAGAAAAGATAATAAGGAGAAATACCTAGAGAATAATGGGAGAAACTGTCCAGTCATCAAACCCCAAAGCAGCCCTGTCAAGGCTCCTGATGGTTTCTGCCAGCACGATGCCGCCAATACAACCCATATCCTCCATTTGTAGAACCATGGGGCAAAGACGCAAATCCCCAAAGCCTGGGTCCCGGTTAAATAAAAAGCCAGCCAATAAACAGAAAACCAAGGCCCGCATCCTCAGCCTCATTCGGTTTGGCTCATCTGGGCAAGCCTCTGAGAATTCGTCAATCAGAGGCAGCAGAATTGCTTTTTGGTCATCAACGATCATAACTTTAGCTTGGGGTCAGCTAAACTGAAACAGGGTCTCAAATGACCTAACATACCCAATTTTTACCTCATGCTTGACCAAAGAGGCATTGGGGTCACACCCTATAATGGCACAAAACTCCTCAAAGAGAGGGCACATTTCCTCCATCATCGCCCCAAACCGGAAAACATGGGCCTCAGGATCCCAAAGTCTAATACAGGCCCTTAAGAAAATCCAGTCAATTACTACACCCCTAAGGGTAATAACAGTAGAAAGACCATACCTCCCCAAATTGATCCTTTCAACTTTGGAGAGACTCCTAGTCCAGCTGTGCATGCTATGATTGTAGAAGGGATTCATGTCCTTTTATTTGTTTTATTTACTATTTATTGTTTTTTGAAAAAAAAAATAATAATAATGGTAAAAAAAAATAATAAAAAAATATAAGGAAGAGAAAGAGAGAAGAAACTGACCAGATTTTGGTGGCTTGAAGAAAAAGAGAGGAGTAAATAAGAGACCGACAGTAGAGGGCCTTTAAATAGAGGGAGGGCGCGCCCGCCGGCGGCCCAGCCGCCTGGGCCCGGCGACCCAGTCGCCGAAGCCGGCGGCTCGAGTCGGCGGCCCAGCCGCCGGAGCAAAAAAAAAAAAAAAAAAAAAATTTAGGGTGTCCTTTTTAGTTTTAGTTTTTTTTAAAAAAAAAAAAATTTAGGGTGTCCTTTTTAGTTTTAGTTTTTAAAAAAAAAAAAATTTAGGGTGTCCTTTTTAGTTTTAGTTTTTAAAAAAAAAAAAAAAATGTGTGTACTTTTTCAGCTAAAGAAAAAAAAAAGAAGAAAAAGGAATGTTGATTTAGAATAAAACCCTATGTTCTCTCAAATTTGATAATCATGCATGTATTTTCTCAGTACTAATCAAGTGCAGGTACAAATAAAGTTCGGTACAGAAATATAGCCCGAGTTCAGAAAAGCAGTCAAGTTTCAGTACAGAAAATACAGTAGAAGAAAAAAACAAAGGAAAGCGGGGAAATCTAACAACTATCAGTGGCGGGGCCTCCTCCCCCTCTCATCGTCAAAGGCTGTCTGAGTCCAGGCCGCAGCTAGTTCCTGCTGCATCCCGAGGAATAGCTCCATCATCTGATTGATCAACCCGACAGGAACCTGGAGATCATATAAACGAAAAATATAAGTCAATATTGAATCTCCTATGAATCCTTTTCGTGAGAGATTGTCAGGCTTTACCTCAGTGATGTCCTCAGAAGGAAGAACCGTGCGATCCACATCCTCTAGTGAGACCTCTCGAAAAGCCGGAGGACCATGGGGAACAAAGTAGGAAATACCATATGGAAGGCGTAGACTGGCAAGGTCTGGGTGAAGCGGCCCGGTGACCTCCAAAATAGCTCGGGGAGCTCTGAAAGGACCTACCAACCGGCTGGGCCTAGCCTGCGACGGTCTCGCAGTCGGGGTAGAAGAGGTGGGATCAGTCATGGGCCTCCTCCTTGGAGTCCTAGTCGAGGGGCCCGAAGCCCGAGAAGAACGGGTGCCGAGCGGTCGAGAAGGAACCGGCTCTTGGAAATCATCAAAACGAGATCCGATGGGTGGTATCAAAGAAATCCCGCAGAACTCATCGTAATCTCCCCCCATGAGGAACTCCACATGGGGGATGCCCTCGGTATGAGCAGCTGTGAGTATCATCTGCTTACCCGCTCGCATGTCCTCGGGAGGGGTATAACGGACAGAACGACAGCCTCTTATCTGAAAGTCCACTCTCTCACCCAAATAATATCGCCGCAGGATGGGGTGTGACAGGACCACTCTCCGCTGGGACAAGGTATCTGACCGCTGGAAATCAGGGTCAGCCTGAATCCAGCCCTGTAAGCGGGCAGCCATCGGCCCCACCTCGGCCTATAAAAGAAACAAATATGTTAGTAAATCCTTTTTATTTAACATATATAAGAGTCACTAATCATGTACCTGCTCCACTGGGCACGTATCAAAAAAAGCTCTCAGCTCCTTCAGCGACTTCTTATGCCGGACCGGATGAAGGTTTGATTTGTACCATCTCCAAGCCAGAGGCGCCAGCCCTGATTCAGGGTTAGGCTGGAGCAACTCTGGGCAAGTATAAGGAAAGTGCTCAAATGCCCAAGTCTGCAGAACAAAGGGGATCAAAAAAAAAAAAAAAAAGAGAAAGGAGTACAGGAAGGGAGAAGGTTCTTTACGTTACCTCCCAGAAGTAGTAGGTCCTGCTAAGCTTGCCGTGGCCCTGGCTCAAGTCACACATATCGTCATACATGCGGCTCAGAATAGCACCGGCCCAGTTATACTCCTCTAAATGGGCCAAGTTCTCCAAACTCTTTAAGATAGAAGGGTTAAACCTCTCTTTCCTGTTGGACCAGAAGGTCGAAGCAAACAACAGCAACAAGGTGAATCGGGCCACCTAAGTAGCCGTCAGCTCTCCCCGCCCGTATCTAGCATAAATGCCTGGGGCCTGGAGGGATAACCAACGTCTGGAGATACTCAGAGTAGGGGTAGCAGAGCCTGGCTCGACAGTCCGAGGCAGGTCTGTCCCAATCAGCTCCACCATCCGATCGGAGGAGATATCAACCCTCCAATCATCATACAGCTCGATCGGCCGGATACGGAAAGGGATCCCGGAGATCACAGAAAAATCTGCAGGGGTCATTGTCAACTCGCCCCAAGAAAAGTGGAAGGTATTGGTAGTGTCCCACCACCTCTCAGCCAAAGCACACAATAGC
Source organism: Jatropha curcas (assembly GCF_041381405.1). Lineage (NCBI taxonomy): Eukaryota > Viridiplantae > Streptophyta > Magnoliopsida > Malpighiales > Euphorbiaceae > Jatropha > Jatropha curcas. The sequence goes on from NC_143155.1 coordinate 9,153,213, forward strand.
TCCTTGTAGTTACTTCGACCCATGTCAAGATATCTCAGATAGCCCAGATAGGATGGACGGATAATCGCGCCAACCGGGTTATTTTGATCAAATAGTTCAAGCGGAACTCCAGCCACAGAACTCTCGGCTACATCTAATTTGATACGGGAATCCTAAAAGGTAAAAAACGACCTAAGAATTACTCCTCGGTTCCTTACTAAGGGTAATATCTTAGTTCCATTTCTAATATGCATACTAATAAAGAGGTAAGCAAAAGAAATTCCAAAATTCACAATTTGGCCGAAGGCCCAAAAATTCACAATTCGGCCTAACGCCCTGAAATCTACAGTTTTTCGGCCTAAGGCCCGGATAATAAAAATATGCAAAGGTGGAAAAGAACTCACCTGGGCATAGATGCCAGTCATGGAGGCGTGCGTGTCAGCGTCTGCCATTAGATCAACCTCGTCGAGAGAAATCCCCAGAGACCCGAGAAAATCCTCATCACTGCTTGGAGAAGCCATAGAGGAAGGAGGTCTTGTAACTTTGAAAGTTGAGAGGATTTGAGAGAACTCTTGTGTGTAGAGAGTTTAGAATGAGTGGATAGTGAGATTTCAAGCTATTTATAAGCAAATGGCCAAAACGCGGGTCTTCTGGACGCGTCTGTTTTCCGCATCCAAAATTTGCTTTTCAGACAACCACCGACTCCCATAAATCATTTTTATGGTTGCCGGTGGGGGGCAACTGTGAACACCCAAATTTTGAGGCTCAAAGAGCCAATTTTCCCGGATTGCAAACAGTCCGACCGGACCAAAGGCTATTTTTGGAAGTTCACCGAAAGTATGCCAATATGGTACTTGAAACGTCCGGGACGTCGCGAGGATCGCGGATCTGGGCCCGGAATTTTTTTTGGAGGTCCGGAGCGCCCAGAAAGGCCTCCGGAGCGAAAGATAGCAAGACCACCGACCACCGGCGGCCCCAGCCGCCCGAGTCGGCGGCTCAGCTCGGCGACCCAGCCGCCGGAGGTGGCGGCCCGACCCGGCGGCCCGGCCGCCCGAGCACCGGCGGCCCTGCCGCCGGCTCGGCCGCCGACAACCGGCGGGCCGGCCGCCGAGAGCCGGCGGCCCAGCCGCCGATCCCGGCCGCCGAGTCCGGCGGCCCAGCCGCCGAGCTCGGCGGCCCAAGCCGCCGAAACGGTTCGTTTTGCCTATAAATTGGCCCCGAGGCCCTCTTTTCAACTCACTTAGTCTGTATTGACGGACGTTCCTTCTCCCTACGCTCTTTGCGATTCTTTATTGCTTTCTTGCATTTTTTAATTTTAGTTTTATTTTATTGTTGTGATACTTGGTCACTTAAAATTAAATTAAAATTAATTCCCTTAACGAGGAGCTTAACCTGGAGTTAAGAAGCGGTCGACGATTAAATCAGGTACATGAACTGAACTCTGCCTATTTAATTTTAGCACTTCATGCATGCTTCTTTTCTACTCCTAATAATTCTACAACTGCATAAATGCATCCATGTCATCATTAGGCAAACAAATTGCCTCAATTAAATAAATTTAGGCTAAATGCCCGGTTAATTAATAATCGTGGTATTAAAGCCTAAATCCGACAATATTGGCTTAAAATACCTAGTTAATTAATAGCTATGGTGTAATCGCCTTTATTTCAAACAAATCTGGCTTAAGTCCAATTAATTAATAATTGTGGCTAAAAGCCTTAATCGATCACGTTTTGGCAACAAATTGCCTACAATTAAATCAATCTTTTGGCAAAATGCCTTAAAATTAATCAACTTATTTTGGCTAAAAGCCTTAAATCAATCATTTTGGCGACAATCGCCCAATCAACATCATTTTGGCAATCAAATTGCCTAAATCACTCTTTTTGGCTAAAAGCCTTAAAATCAATCATTTTGGCGACAATCGCCTAAAATTAATCATTTTTGGCAACAATTGCCTAAATCAATCTTTTTGGCTAAAAGCCTTAAATCAACATTTTTGGCAACAAATGCCTAATCAATCAACCTTTGGCAAAATGCCTAAAAAAAATGCACGAAGCATACACACACCCATGCATAAAGCATACCCATCCAAAGCCCTCTAAAAGAGGTCTATCGAACTACGTTGACTTTGATCTTCCATTCAAACGGAAGTACGTAGGCACGTTTGGGATTTAACCCCGGGCGGCAAGTCGAAATCACATAAACATTTTCATTGGTCCAATTACATCCTTGCAAAGCTTTCATTCATAGGTTAGTTCTTCAGCATGACATAGTCGCGGGATCCATCTCGGGTTTGTAGATCATGCTTTAACATTGGGTTAATTAATCTAGTAATTAGGTTAATTAAAATTGGAGTCAACTTAGGGTTTTTTCCTAGTTTACCCTAAAATAATTAAACAAGGTGGCGACTCACACATCACGTGCATTTCTACCCTTAGTCACATGCATTCACATGCCATTGGTGTTTTGGGGAGGGGTTCACAATTAGTCTGCATTTTTTTACATAATTAACACTCTGTTTATAAAGGGCAAATTATATATAATTGCATTAGTCCTAAACCATCCTTAAAACATGCCAAAAGTAATGTTCCATTTACATTTCTAACTTACTAAGGTTATTTCTATAATAAGGGTAACTATATATATATATTTAAACTCACTAAGTTCATTATTTCTAACTAAAGGGGATATATATATATATATATATATATATATATATATATATATATATATATATATATATATATATAACATAATCAGTTTTTATAAAAATTTCAGCAGCATTTCGGCATAACATAATCAATTCGCAAGTCAAAACACACTAATATAAACACTTCTAAATCATCCCAACATCCACCAAAGTCAAAATGGCCACTACTAGCCCTCCAACTTAAACGCATCATTCATTTCATTTCCAATCAAATGAAAACACAAATCCATATAAACTAATTTTAAAAAAATTAGTATATTTTAAATTTTAAATAATAAGAGCTGCTTTAAGTGGCAGCGGTTTATTTTATATAATATTGCAGAGTCTAATATTCAAATTGATTTAAACGGTGAGACATGCTTAAATTTAGTACAATATTTCTCGAAAATTTAAAATAACAGTCACGAACCTTAAAACGAGATTCACATAATAATATAAACACTTCTATATCATACCAACATTCTCTAGAGGCAAAATGGCCACTACTAGACCGCCAACTCAAATGCATAATTCATGTAATTTCCAATCAAATGAAAACAATAATCAACATAAACTAATTCATGTGATATCAATCAAATGAAAAGCAATGATCAACATAAACTAATTCATGTGATTTCCAATCAAAGAAAACAATAATCAACATAAACTAATTTCAAAAAAATTAATTTCGATACATAATATAGAAGTTGGTTTTTTTCTATTTATTAAATTATTAAATTATTGGATTATGATTTTTATCAATAATTACTAGTATTTATTAAAAATTATCAATTATTATTGTCAAAGTGAGAAATTGCATAAAATAGTTTAATTTGATTTTTCTTTATTTATAGAGTATTTAAATTATTCCAAATACTATTTGTTAAATAATCATTTACTTATTAAAATATAATTGCATAAATTACAACTATTTCATGTCATTATTGCAACTACAATAATAATAATAATAATAATAATAATAATAATAATAATAATAATAATAATAATATCTAAATAAAACGAAATCCACAAAAAAAAAAGGCAGAACAGAGTTATGATGGAGAGGAGAGGAGAAGGCGTACCTGACCAGCTGCGAATAAAGAGGAAGGAGATAGCGAGACCCTGATTCTCCGGTGACCGGCGGTGCCGAACAGTAATGAATCTGCTAGAAACGCTGCTACAATGGAGAGAAAAAGGAGAAGAGAAGATGCGGTACGCTCGTGCAGAGCAAGGGCTTATGAAGCCCTATTTTTTGTGACTGACTAATAATTAAAAAATCGGACACAATAATTAATCCTCCGATGTCGTTTTTGATGTCAGACGAATTGCGACCGACTTGCGACCACTCATGTCGGTCTCAAATCGGTCACTAATCTCTTGCAAACAGGAAACTAAATTTGGCGCTAAAATGTAGCGCGCAATGTTGCGACGGAATTTTCAATGGTTGCAAAATCAATCGCCAATTAGTCGTATTCGATCACAAAATGGAAACCAAATTGGCGGGAATTATTGGCGCTAGTTTTAGAGACGGATGAATTTTCGGTCGAAAAATTCTGTCGCCGTGTGGTCGCAAATCGGTCGGTGGATATTTAATCCCCCGTCACAATTGGTCGCAATTGCATCGCAATTTTGCAACCGAACTGTGTAGGTCGCAAAAACCGGTCATAAAATCGCGTTTTTTTTAGTAGAGCCAGCATATCATGGTTGAAGCAACAGAAAATTGCATTAGAAACATCGGAACCCACAATAGCCTAAAAAGATCTATAAACAACCACATCACCTCCTCTGCAGTAAATTGGATTAGATGTAAACAAGTCATCAAAATAGCTTGTCAGCAAAGCTTGTAAACTTATATCCCAAGTTTGCCAACAATCTGCGCATCTTTCAACTAAAGAATAGCATTTTTCTGATGTCGTGAAGAGGCCATAGAATGAAAATAACGTGTATTTGTATCACCATCGCGAAGCCAATGCTACTTTGCACGTTGTTTCCAGTACAATTCTTGTTGGTATAGAACCTGTAAATAAGCCTCTTTTGCACTTTGAAAAAGCTGAATATGGGTAGGGTCAAGACTGCATCGAAAGCGCTTTATCTGTTGCTTACACTACGTAAGCCTATCAGAAAATTGAAATTTTTTCTGTCGACCCCAGCTATGCAAAAAGGAACCACAGCGAGCAATTTGGTCCATTATAGGCTGTCCCCATCCAATCTCCCATGCCTCCTACAGCGCCACTTGGACATCTATTTCCTTAAGCCATGCATTTTCAAAACGAAAATGCTTAGGCGCATATTGGATAACTGTCACACCAAGAGCAAAAGAAAAATGGCTGAATGGTCACTGCTTACAACGTCAACACGGTACATAGTGGCGTCGAAAAAAGGCTTATGCCAACAATCTGTTACTAAAGCTCTGTCCAATCGCTCACAGACCCAGTCTGATGTAGCTCTCCCTCATTCCCATGTATACTTAGCAGCTACATACCCAAGATCATATGGAATGCACAAAATTCCATAGCCTGCCGGAATCCATTAATTCACCACGTCGGTTGCTGAATCCGTCCCATCTTGTCCCCATAAGACAGAATATCGTTAAATTAGCCGGCTATACACCACGGCAGCAGGGACTTGTTCTTAAGAGAATGCAAAAGATCCCAGGCTACTCGACGTTGAGATGATTCAGGTGCACCATAGAAGCCTATGAATTGGAAAGTAGGGACACCAAGAACTTGGACTTCAATATCAATAAAGAACTTATTATAGCCAATGAGGGAGCACATGTTTTTCTCTCGCCACAGCAAAGCCAAACCACCACTCAAACAATTCGGGTTCACCGCGAAAAGACCCTCAAAACCCAACCCAACATAGAACGAATTTGATTCATTCTGACCCATCCAACTTTAGTTTCTTGTAAAAGAATTAATTGGGCTACTTAGAAAGAACAATGTCTTTTAATCCGGCCACAGTTTGTGGGTTTCGAAGCCCAGGACAGTTCCATGATAAGGAACTCATAATGACTGGTGGGCCTGGGAACCAGAACCCCACCCCATATCCATTTTTTGAAAGATAAGCCTCCAAAGAATCAGTAACAGTAGTAATAACTTCAGATGTTTGTCGACGTCGTTTTGGGTCCGTAAGAACTAACCCAACATCATGGTCTTCAAACACAGACTCTCCACGTCACTATCCTTCCCATTCACGTCTACACCTCTTACGCCCTTTCCTTCATCACTTTCAATATCATCCGTAGGATGACCCCCATATTTCGGTATTTGATTTCTATCATATCCCATAGAAGTAGGCCGAGTATCGCTAGCTACCTTATCTCCTTTTCCGCCACCATGTTGCATCATCTCTGGCTGCAACCACCGTGCCCCAGTTTGATTACGGCTATCCGCCCGCAACCATGGTCCAAAAAGAAACTGCTCTCGCATCACACTTGGAGATAGAAATAACTTGGACAGGATCAATCGGAATGGCCTAGCAACCTGCAGAAGAAAAAAAATGTGACAAGCCTCTCATACTTGAAGCTTATCGTCACCTAGTCTCCTTTTGGCATCTTTATATGCATTTTACGCTTCAATTGCTTATGAACATCCATCCTCACCCGAACTCGCATAAATTCTCTCCAGATAAGATCATAATTTTTAGGATCAGAACGTATAAACTCACCCAGAAAATTCCCCGCATCCCTTGCTACACGTTCAAAACGAAAACCTGCCAGCAAGTCATTTAGTTGCACCCAAATATCAATTTTTGTCAGTTCAACATGTCTCGGATTTCTCCTGGTTGCAAAGGCTTCAAGAGAAGAAGATTTTGAGCAAAATTCCACTGGACCTCCTTCCACCACTGTGTCATGATCAATTTGATGGTAAAATTAGAAAACAAATGCATTGTTTGCAAGTTCTTTAATAAGCAGCCCATAACAAGCCTCCAAACTTGCGTCATCATCTCCTCGAAGGTACGAACATTCATAGAATTATCCGTTAGCAAGCCGCCAACGACGCACCATTCATCATCAGGAGTAACATTATCATCATCCACCTTATCGATCGGGCTCCTCCATATACTCCAGTTTCCCTCCGTTTTCCCTAGATTCATACTAGCATAGATATCCTCAATAGGAGGCATGCCTTCAGAAGGACCACTCGTTGATGCCATTCTGATACTTAGATAACTCACCAAGGAAGGAAGAAAAGCACAACAGAAAAAGAAGTTTCAAAATAGAAAAAAAAAAAAACTTGTTACTGAGAACAAGGGTAATTAGGAGCTCTCCATATTACACAGAGTAATTCTAACTTCTTATTAATAAATTGAAAATTAAATATTAAAATTCAACATAAAATAATTAAAGGAAAATACTTTTAAAAATTTTAAATTTATTGAACATTTTTAACCCGTAACATATAAAATATATACGGAATAGTTAACAAATTTCGTTACATTCGATTTTTCCTGAATTTTAATTTGTTACATGCAATTGTTCCATTTTTTTTTTCTTAATTTTATAGTCTTTTTATGTTTCTTTTATAGTCTTTTACACTTTATTTTTTTTATTAGATTTCTCTTTTTACATACAATCTATTTGATTATTTTTATATGAGGAAAATAGATATTGATTTTTACCCTACTTTTTTGTTAAATCAAGTAACTAAAAAAAATAATTAATTTTTCATATTTTTTAATAGGAATTCGAAACTTCTCCTACCCTACACAATACAGTTTTAAATTGATATTACATAATAACAAACAAATACTCAAATTTTTACACTTTACATTCATTTTTAAGAGTTAATTTCATTAGAGTTTCACAAATTTTAATTATTAAAAATTAAATTTTCATTTTATCAATTTTAAATATAAAAAATATAATACTATGTTTAATTTTTAATTTCAAAAAATAGTCAAAAATGCAAAGCATTTATATATCATTATATATTTTGATATAAAAAATATTTTTAATTTAATTTTTAGTTAAATTAGTAAATAATAAAATAATTACATGTATATTATGAAAATAATTATGTTTTGAGTTTGGACATGCAAAGTTAAATACATTGTATGAGAAAGATTTAAATAAAATTTGGACTTATATGTTACATTATAATGATTTTTCTTTTAAATATAGGTAATTATTTTATTAAAAAATATAATAAAAAGCACGATGAAATTAAAAATTCATAAATGAAATTATTATTTTAACAATCTGATGTTTGTATAGTTCTAAAGAATATTCTTTGAATGTTAATAATTTATTAATATTTTGTATTTTATAGTTCTGCACTTAATTTTTAGGGATATTGTAGTAAATGTCAGTTTTTAGAACTTATTTTTGAAAAATGTCACTTTGATTTTGAGATTTAAATTATTGTCGTTTACAATATAAATTTATTATTGTACCTTTTTTTTTTTTTTTTGTTAAGGCACTATATTTTTTAATATAGGAATATTGTACTAAGAGTCGGTTTTTGAAACTTAATTTTAAAAAATGTCAACATGACTTTGGGATTTAAATTATTATCGTTTACGGTATACATTTACTATTATAACCTTTTTTTTTCTTAGGGTGCTACATTTTTTAATATTTCTGTTCTCTTTTGTTAGTGTTTCATTTTTTTTACTTTTTCCTTTTTTTTAGTGTTTCCTTTTTATAGTTTTTTTTTTTCAGTGTTTCCTTTTTTCATTGTTTCTGTTAATAGACTGATCTTCTGCTCCTTTTTCTTTTTTTTTTTTCGTGAACTCTATCTCCACCGTCGTCACATGTAGAATCAGCGTGAAAGTCCTTATTGAAAAATCAATTTCATTTTTGTTCTTCTAATACTTTATTTCTACTTTTATTGTCTTCTTCTCCATTGGTATTGGCTACGATTCTACAATTTCTTTCTGTTCTACTATTTCTTTTTATTTTTTGTATTTCGTTTTTCTTCTGCAATTTATTTTTATAAGCGTATCAGTAGTTTAATCCTCGTCGGAAAACTGTCATCGTCATGGATGTTGTTTATGCTTTAAAGAGACAAGATATGACTCTCGATTCTGTTTGGATGGATACTGATACAAGATATTTTAATATTTTGTAACTAATTGTTTGGTTTGATCCAACGTGTTAATGTGTGTGTGTGTGTGTGTATACACATACCATAAATATCTTATTTACCGTCGATGTTATCGCTGTCGCTGGTCGCCAGTTGTTGTCACCAGTTGTCATCTTCGTGATTGAATCATATAAGCTACACAGAGATTTGTTTTTAGTGATTTCGTGTTTTCTTTTTTCAATGTTTCCTTTTTTTCAGTGTTTTCTATTTTCATTCTTTTCTTTTTTTAGTATTTCATATTTCTCTCTTATGAGCTCAGTTTTGGTATTATCAAAATTTATTTGACCAAATTTATTATTATTTTAATAGGTATTTTTTTCTAACATTTCATCAAAATTGAAACCTCATATATCACATTGGTTAAATTGCCCCTAAATTTTGTCAGTAAAGATATGGGTTTTTAAATTTGAAAATATGCAAAGTTGGGTCCAACCTGAATATTGGGCCACCCGACAATAAATGGCCTTTTCTCCGTCTGAGCATTTGGGGTTGCTTAACCTGATAACTATATTTAATACATCTTTAACAACTATTTTCATGATAACTATAAATAGGTGTAGACGTGGCTATTTTTCAATTCTTGGATCCGGAACCGTCAAGATTCGAAACCAAAACTGGAAAATTGCAGTACAGTTATGGTTCTAATTATTTTAGAATTATAAATCGGTGGTTTGGAGAACCAGTCGAAACAGATTGGAATCTGTAATTTGATGAAAATTCTAAAAGTTTTATTGAATCAATTAAAATTTTGACAAATCTTTTTTTTAAGAATTTTTATTGAAAATCTCAAATTGACATTTCTAACAACTATAAACGGCTAGTTTTAAGAGTGTTCGTTGAAGTTAAATTTTTGATTTACCATAAATACCCATTATTTTTATTCATTCACACATCAATTATTTCTCTCTACTCTCCAATCTCTTCAAGTTCTTCAATTTATAATTATTTTCTAAATTGATCTCAAATGACCTCTCCAATATCTAATTATTCTCTTTAATATTGTCGAAATCATTTTCAAATAATCTCTTCAATAATTAATTATTCTCTCCAATTTTTTATACTCAATTTTTTCAATTTGCATGTTATTATTCTATAATCGCTAATGGAGAAAGTTTAAGTTCCATGAAGAGCAAGAGAAAAGTTGGAGGAACACAAAATGTAATCTCATCTATGCATATGAACGACATGTTTGACTTCACTCCCAGTCAATTCGATTTCGAGGGAAATCTAAATTGAAAATCATTTCATATCATAAATGTTTAAAATTTAAATTTTGAACCAAAAATGTCCTCTAATTTTTAAATTTTTAAATTATGCAAACCAGGTAGAGAACCATCTCAAACTGTAAGAACTAGAAATGTTAAGGAACCAGAATCAGAACCATAACTGGTCGGTTCCAGACCAAAACTGAAACTGTCAGTTTTTTCGATTAGATTCCGGATCTACATCTTTTGGAATTGAAAATGTTAATTTTAGAATTGAAACCGGTGGTTCCAAAGCTATGGTCACCCTAAATGGGTGACTTAAATCACTTAGATAAGTTCTCATTATATATTTTAGGCCTAATGATTAAGAAAAATCTGAACTTTCGCCTTTTTAACAATTTTGGCCAATTCTTTTAATTGCTAAAATTGATACCGCGAAATAATTTTTTCTTAACAATTGTGGCGTACATCCATTAACCGTTACTTTTATGTTGATGTGGCCATTAGCGGGACTCTTACCATAATATATCACTTGCTAATTGTAAATTTTCAAGGTATTATAGTTAAAAGAATTGGCCAAAATTGTTAAAAATGCCAAAATTTAGGTTCTTTTTATTCAATTTCAGGAAAAAAATTGTGAGTTTTTTTAGTTATTTGAAATTGTCAACACTCATATTATAATAATTAAATATTAAAGAAGATCTAAAAATTCAATAAAATTATCAACGAAGTAAGAGGGAGAAAATCAAGTGTTGTAAATCCCTTTAATTTCAAAAGTGGCAGTATTACCTTACTTAAACTTGTTCTTTTCTTTAGAAGGATCAGCATCAAATACTTTTACATTAATCTTTCTTGAGAAATTTATACATGAATGTAAATTTTTTTAATCTTCGTTATTGAAATTTATTATATTTTAATTATAATGTTTATCACCTCTTTAGCACCTTTCGAATTTTCAAGTTGTAATTTCCTTTTCAAATTTTTTTCTTCATTTATTTTGTGTCATATAATTATTATTTTTAATTAATTCTTATTAAAATGAAATAAATTTTTTTAGCATAATATTGGTTGTTTGTCATTAATTATTATAATATATCATTTAAAATAAAAAATATTATAATCAAAATTTAATTTGAATATGCAAGTTATAAAATTATTTATTGATAAATAAATTATATAAATATTAGAAATTAATTTTAATAAAAAAAATTTGAAACTATTGCCAATTTGTATATGCACTTACCACTCTGTATGTCTTGGTATGCATGTAATAATCTTGATTAAAATTAATAAACTAATAAACTTTGGCCTAAAAAAACCCTGAAATTTGGCTTTTTTAAGTATTTTTGGCCAATTCTTTTAACAATTATATCTTACCAATTTATAGCTAGCAAATGATATATCACGGTGAGAGTTCCACTAACAGCAATATCAGCATAATAGTAACGGTTGATGGACGGAGGCTAAATTGTTAAGAAAAAATTACTTCGCAGTATCAATTGTAGCAATTAAAAGAATTGACCAAAATGGTTAAAAATACCAAAATTCAATTTTTTTTTTAATCATTAAGCCTATATTTTAAGCTATAATAAATCAAATATGAAAAAACTATTTGCTACTAGATTCTAGTTAGAATTCATTTATAAATATATTCTGCATTTTGAATTCATTTATACTAACCAATGCATTTATATGAGGAAAATTAATTATTTAATTTCTGAGATATGACGAAATTATCTAAATAGTCCATTAATTTTAGATAAATATTCAGCGCGTCACTCACGTTTATTTCCGTCCATCTAACTAGTCCCTCTATTCAATTTTGAAAATTGTTTCCATTAAATCATAGAAAAAAGACAAAAACACCCCTGGGCAATATGAAAGCCACAAACCTTCATTCCCTCTCCATCGTTGCCTTCACCATCACCATCTTCAAAGTCCCTAGAATCTGTAACTCCTCCCCCATCATCTCCTCTGCCTCCATCTCCACCTCCACCTAGGTCTCAGTCTCAGTCTCGGTCTTTACCTTCAATTCCACCTCTATCAATCACCTTCAGTAAGTAGTCCTCACTGCCGCTAGTAAGGCATGCCATGCGCATAAGCGCCTCAAAAAGGCATCCAGCACCGCCATCACCAATGCAAAAAGATGATGACATGAACACAGGGAAGGAGATAGGATTGGTGTTTACGGATATTGCTGCAATTTTGCAGATTATAGTTGTTGGATTCTGAGTTTTTTAAAGAAGGCAGCTTTGGAGGATGCAAGATAGCCCGTACCCAAAGTCGTCGCTGCTCCTTCTGCTACACACTGGCGACATCGAATTCACCGGGGACTTCAAATTCACCGCCAATGCTCCTTATGGGTATTGCTATTACTGATGCTGTTATTCTTAGTCATTTTGTTTAAAAGAACAAAGATTCAAAGGATATTGTACAGTGTTCAACTATATTAAATTGGCAGGTGGACTGGGGATTGGGGTTGCAAGAGCTGTGGAGACGACTTGGTTGCAATGGGGTGAAGGTCTTTATGCACGTCTGGCAATGGTGGCAAACTTACACAGATTTGAGATCCTCTGCTTTTGTTTCCAGGTTTTGTCTTGCACTCAGGCTTCATGGCTTCAATCCCTGCATTTTTATGTTTTTATGTCATTTTAAAAGACCCCTCTCACGTCTCTCTTATATTCTCTTGTGTTTTAACGGCAAAAGTAGCTAAGAATGGACGAAGGGACTGTATAGTTTAACGGAGACGAAATTCACGACGCTTTAAATATTTGATCAAATTACAGGATTACTAAGATAATTTTGCATACCTCAGGAAGAAATAATTAATTTCCATTTGTATTAAAATATCAAGAAGCAAATAAGAATTTACCCCCAAAAAATATCCTTAGAAGGCCTAACCAAAAAGTTTTTTTTGACTAGAAAAACAAAAAAAACAAAGAACCTTTGAGTTATGCATCACCACTATTCTAGAATCGCAGTTTCATTTTTGGGAGGATTGAAAAATATAGCATGACGAATCATTGGTAGAAGGTAGAAATTTCGTTTTAGGGATTTTAAGAGACATGGTAAATGAAGATTGAAGGAGAGAGATATTGGTGAAGGTTGATGATGGATGAATTGGGTTTGGGTATCAGTTTTTAACTTTGGTGGTGGTTTGGAGATGGAGACGAAATTTGACGGTGACATGGTGATGGTGATGGTTTGCGTCTGCAGAGAGCGGCGTTGGTTGAGGGAGGTGGAGAGAGTTTGAGTTCTAGGTACTTCAGAGAGAAGAGAGATAACAGGAATGATAAAATTTTTTTTATAAAGGTTAAGTTTGTCTTTTTACTTTAAGATTAACGGAAAAAAATGTGTTTTTTTAGCAGAACCAAGTAGAATGATAGATGCAAACCTCAGTATATGACAAATACCTTTACAAAAAATAAGCTTACTTTGATAATTATGGCAAATTTTAAGTATAAAATAATTATTTTCCCTTAACAAAAAAATTAAACCAATTTAATAAAAATTTTAAAAATTACTTTAAAAATTATAATAAAACCAAAACACAAATTAAAAGTTCCTTTAAAAACATAGTTTTCACAATTTCAAAACAAAACCATCAATTTCAAAAAATAAAAAACCGAAACCAATCCTCAAGTACAAGATTTTGATTACGAACAATTTTAGACACAGAACCTTAAGTACCCAATTTCAGTTACCGTTTGAAATCAGGAACCAAGAACCATTAACCACGATTTAAGACCGATTTTAATTGGTTCAGTTTCAATTCGGTTCCGGTTTGAAATCAGATCGGGGTCATGCCTACTTTGCGTTTTGCTTATACTATAAAAACAATCCCATCATGTCATACCTAAGCATTTCCAACACCTCACACCACAAATAAAATGGCTTAATCAGAATGTACATTCTATAACTTGCTTCTAACCCTAATAATATTACGGTGAACTAGTCATCTAAGACAAAAAGTGAAGCCTATTCTACTCAAAATAAATAAATAAATAAAAGTGAAACCTATACTGGTGATACAGAAAGTAGAAAGTCCGGTTGTAATCTTTGGAGCAGTATCCCACAAAAGGGACACAAGGGTCTTAACAATTCTACTGCAGCATGAGATTCTATCAAAGATTTATAATCTAGAGGGTATTCAGACATTGTAAAAAGAGTCTGCGGTGCCAATGTCGAAGCTCGTCTATTGCAACACTTGCAAAACCATAATGGTGTAGCTGGGCAAACTCGCATAGAAACAGCACATCTTACTAATTTGTGTTTCTGCACATCTCTGTTATTGCCTTCCAAACCTTGGCAAAATGCAATTTCTGGAGAATTAAACCGAACTGATGCTGAGCAATAGCCACATTGTTCTTCTACTCTATATTCATTGGATGAAAGCCTGTTTTCACCAGAATATTCGGATAAGATCAAAAGTGTTATTTGCACAAAACAAAAGCAAATTTTTGCAAATGACTTTCCAACAATGAAAAGGTTAACTCCAACAGCTAGCCACAAGATTTAAGTTGGCTAAAAGATATCATTTTTTTTTTCCTTTTTTTTTTTTTTTCAATTATGTGTTGAAGTTGTAAAAACAATTGAGAAAAGAAACAAAAGGAATGATGTAATTTAAGCCTTTTTTTCTATCCATTTGATGCAATGACTCCTCTTTGCCTCTCTTCAAGGAAAATCAAAATTTAGTTGATTTCTCTCTTTTTTATTTTTTATTGGAAAAAGTACCCTTGTTTTCGCGTTTCTTCACTTCAAGAACTGTGACATCAAAATTTGATTTTGTGTTTCATTTTGTTAACAATTAAGGGTCTAGCACCTTAATGTCATTTGTCTATGTTGACGTGACACTAACATTCAAAATCCTTAATTGCCGTATGGCACCATTAATGTAGTGCCACATCAAAACAGACTAACAATGTTAAGACACTAGAACTAAGCTTTGACAGAATGAAACACAAACCCTTTTGCCAATCACATACTCTTTTAAGTGAAAAAATTCAAAACCACAAGGTACCTCCTAATTTCTCCACGAGTGTGTGTGGGTTGTTGTTTGAACTATCTGAAAACAAGAGAAGTTGCAAGGCAAATTTAAACTTATTCCTTAAACATTTTCAATTCTAAGTCCTAAAAAGTCAAGGTTGTCGTGATGGAACTAAATGTTGCAACATATTTGCATCATAAATAACAGAGTAGCAAGAGGTACCTTCTTTTGTTCTTTTGCACTTCTGACAAAAGGACTTTTAATTGACCCCTGACATGATCATGATTAAGCTCAACCCACTGCTCCATTTGTGGAACTCCAAAAGGATGCCAGTATCCAGTCTGGGAAACAGTTTTGGCTAAAAATGCAGAAAGACTAAAAGCCACAAGCCTTTCCTGGAGTTCTTTTTCACTCCTGTGAAGTAGCTTTATCCACAGCGTTTGTTGATCAATTTCAGTAGCTTTATCCATATCGCTGGTTGGTCCCTTAAAATTTGCTTTAATGTCAATTTCATCAGCCTTAAACCCAGGTATTACTAAGCATCGACAGATGACATTGAGAATTTGCAATCGGCGAGAGGTTATTTTTGAGAAGTCATCAGGGATGCGTGTCAACACCTCATTAATAGAGAGATTCATATGGGACCCAAAATATGTCACAGAAAGCCAACTCGCCAGTACATGGTCGACAAACTCTGGCACAGATTTCTTGAAAGCCAATAATGATGCTATGATATCCCAGATAACTAGTAGCTTTTCCAGATTTTCAAATTTTTTTAGAGACCACAGAATGTTTGACTCCCAACAAACCAATTCACTTGCAGGATAATCAAGGAAAGATTCAGTAACAAAGTCTATAGAAATGTTGGGCAACATATCCAATTGTTGGCCACCAATCCAGAAGAACTCAACCACAGCCTTTTGTACCCTGCATGTTTCCAATCCAATAATATTAAGTTTCTAAATAGAGCACGCAGATTCAAGAAGGTTTTAAGCTAAAGCATGTAAGAATGGGCACACTTTACCCTCCAAATCATGGTACCACAAAATTGGACTAAATTAAATTGTAACTTTCTTTTTTCTTTAAAAAAAAAAAAAAAGAAAAAGCAAAAACTTAAATTCAGGGTTTGACAAGAATTTAATTGAAATATAAACAATAATATTAATATTTCCAATACCAAAATTAAAATTTATTGAAAGCGTATATTATTACCTAGTCAAATTTGATGTGGTAGGAATAAGAATTCTTAAATTGGCTATTAAACCCATATGTGAAAAATTACAAAAAAAATGTAAATCTTATATTAAAAAAACTTAGACTTTGTTCGGTTCACAGAGGAAATAACAAAGAATAAAAATAGCTGTTCTACAGAATGGAATACCTATTATTCACTCTTTTTATAAAAATTGTATTCCATAAATTTGAAAAACATTTATTACATACAACAAATTATATTTAGAAATTTAATCAAAACTGAAGTTCGCAAATTTCCTATTCAAGAAAATATTTTTTCCACATTTAAACCAAAGCCAGATAATAAATTAAATAGATTTCCGATTACTTAATTTAATTGTTTTTCCATTTGAACAAAATAAATAGGCAATATCACAACAAAAATAAATATGCAATATCACAACAAAAATAATAAATGCAATATCACAACTAATTATTATTCATTTTTATAAAAAAAAAAAAATTAAGGTCATTTTTAATTTATTTTAATTAATTTTATTCTCATCATTAATTTGTTGACATTGCCAAATTGAAAATTTTATAGTTCTTAATGAATTCATTGAAAACTTTAAATAATTTTAAAAAAATTAATAATTTTTATTTAAAGAATAAAAAATTTCCAATCAGAACCTGCGGCAACCGGTCATGAAGACAGATTGGAAAACATTTCGAGATTCTGGTAGGTTCTTACCAGAACTGAACCTTACCATATACATTCAGGTTCCCTACCGCTGCTTCGGTTCCAGTTTTGGAACCTTGCTAGGCCTAACTAAAACCAAAACCTTTCTGTTAAAGTTCCTATTACAGTTATTACAAGGTAACATAGAGCCATTTCTGTCATTCAGTATCCTAAAATATCACAGAAATCAAACACTAAATATCACATCAGTCTCCTAAACCCCATTAAATAAAGAGCAGTACATGTTTCATAACATCCATATGTAAATGCCTAAAAAAGGGTATGATCACAATAGCAAGTGAAGGAAAAAAGAAAGGTTTCTATTTCAAAACAAGACATAATTATCCTTATTAGGAATTTGAGTCTAATTTCAGCGAATTTATACCTTATGCACAATTCATCAGCCAAAAAAAAAAAAAAAAGAAAAGAACAATCCATCTAAACTGGCTGTGACCTACATAAAACATCTATAACAACCCATTATATGACACTGCAGCCACAGCCACAAGTATGATCATGGAGACAGTTCAAAATCAATATACGTGACCGCTTGGTTAATAAAAATCAATATTTTTGGATTTTGAAAATTTTGGTTTTTCTGATTCTTTTTATATTAATTTAGTTCAAAATTATTCAGTTCCTTGTAGTTGGACCCACGATTACCACTTTGTTCAATTGGATTCAGTTGTGCAGTATTCTTTACCATTGTCTCTTCCTGCTCTTATATTCATCATGTTATAAGCGTTGAACCATTTCTGAATTGATAAAGCATTTTAAAGTTTAGCAAGATAAATGAACTCACCTTGCCTCATACATGTGATCCAATTGATCAACATCAAGATTACGAACCTGCATAAGGTGAGCAGAATTCTTTCAGCACTGATTCCATTATATGTAAAGTACAATAGCATTACCATCATCCTTATAGCTTTGCTAGCAAATCACAATCTTTCACTGTGATCACGATCGTGATCATCATATTAAAAAATTAAATGAAAAGAAATTATCTAACAGAAAAAAAAAAGTTTAAAGTGCTAGTGGTGAATTGCACAGCATAACCAAGGGCCAATTATTTGCTTCAGCATCCCTATGCATTATCCCATAGTTATTGGTAACAGCAACAATGTATTAGAGATGATCAATGTAGCCCATGCTCACACTGTGCAGCTAAATTGATAGATATGAATTCTGTCTTAAAAGACTAAAAAAGAGAGAGATTGCAAATCAGGAAAAGAAATTTCAAGGTGAGCCAAAGAAATATTGACAAATGCACTTTCCAATCTAATTACACTGTTAACAAGTAATGAACATTCCCTTCGAAAGTTAGAAATGCAACCAGAATTTTATACTCTTAACTCCATTGATGGCAATTTATGAATTCAAATGCACAGTGCAACTCAAAGGAAATGGGAATTTTATTCTTGTAAAGATGACAGCTATTCTGATGATAAAACATCAAATTATCCTAACTGCAGTTGAATATATACCTCCACACTCTTATGGCATCTCACAACTGGCATGAATTGGTTAATAATGCATCAGATATGAAGAGGGCTAACTAACTGCATTGATTCGTCATATTTATCACTATTAACCATAATGTTTGTAAATATAGCAATTACAAGAGGCCTTGATGTAAAACAATGCAGCTAACATGTATCCCATGAACATAATTACTAGAAATTTAAGAACAAGGGCAGCCAATTGGGTAAAAGATTAAAACAAAACGTAAATGTAGAGGAATTAAAAATTAAGCTGATGAGAATGAGATGTCTAGAGAAACAAAAGTAATCTACCATAGCAACAACAAGGTTTCCAGGAGATACTGCAACACCAAGGCATGAAAGGAATACATCTGGAAGCTGCAGAGAAATTTTAACATCTTCTTGAGCCAGAATAGATTGTTAAAACAAAAGAAAAAAAAAGGCCAGAAAAATAGGTTATTGTCATACATCAGTCGAGCTCCTCAGACCCAATGTACTTGAAGTAATGGTTACTTCACAAAAAGAACTCTCATGGAATTGCCAGCAACGAACATAATTATCCTAGCACATTTTCAAGTTAAAAATGGTATACAATCAATTCATAGTGCAATATCACATGCAACTGATGGATTATGCTCTGTAATATATAAAAACAAGTCAAAGCATACTGTCATTTATAAAATAAATAAAAAAATAGTACATAAATATCTTCTGCAACAACGACACTCAGAGGTTAGGCTATTCAGAATCCGGTTTTGTGTAGGTTTGAAATTAGAAAGACTCTAAAAAGCTCATATAGATAATACAATTAGGGTGTGTGCTGAGTATGACTAGGAAGTAGGAAGTAAAACAGCACAAGCAAAGAAAGATTTTGGAGGTTGTTAGGAGTTTAGGCCTGACACCTTGGACAACAAACAATGACATGAAAAAAAAAAAAAAGAAGGATTTAGGCTTCAGACCTGCACTTTGTTGGGACACCCAAGGATCCATAAATTTTGATTGAATTGCATCAGACAATAAAAGTGGCAACAATTGCTAAAATTATCAAGTGATTCTATCTTTAAAAATATAGCATTACATGAATTGATTTTTTTAAGGACCAAAGTAGCTACGAAAGCTCAAGTCAATCTACTTGGATCTGGAAATTTGCATATTAAATAGTTTTACTAGACATAAATAAGCACAAATATAACTATTTATGGGCTAGGAATCGAAGTACCAAAGAACGTCCAAAATATAACCTGATGAAACCTAGACCATAGTTGAGCATAACAATGAATTTAATGCACATAATAAAGTATCACATATGGAAAACTGAATTAAACAGAGGATAATTAAAGTCATGTAGCTGAATATCATTAAATTTAATACCTGGCTGCAACTGTACAAACAATACCCATCGAATGCCCAAGCTAAACCTGTAACCTGATTAATTTTTAAACATATAAATTATCATTGAGATGCTATATAAGACTGATCAACAATTAGATACTTACAGCCCGGTCATGAGCATCATGTGAACCAGCTTTATCAAATTTGCAACTAGATAAATCAGATGTCCATACTTCAAGCGAACCAGATAATTTGCCAACCGCTAAGAGCATATTGGGCATTTCCCGAACAGGTATTACTATTGAAATTACTGAAATTGGGACAGCATTGGCAGAAATAACCTATTTTGGGGAATTAAATGTCAGAATGCAATTAATGAAAAACATAAAACATGTATATTGAAATCATTAAGAATATAATTGGAGGAACCTCCTTCAGCAGAAAAAAAGGAGCATTATTTGATTCTGATGACTCCAGCAATTCCTCGCAACTCCTCAACCAAATCTTCACACTAAGAAGAAGACAATGAAGAAAATGGGAAATAATATGATTAACACTTCTTATGCATCTACTCAACATCTAAAAATACCAGTTACAGTAAGTCTTGTAATTCTACTACCAAGTACAAGGAATTTATACATGCTTCTGAATGAATTCTATGGTGTCCACAGAAAGATATGCTAAATTGCACATAAATTTAATAATTGGCTACCTTCCGAGAATTAATTCTATTTGAACACCCAAGAACAAGTATTTGAAGATCAAATCAACATTGCCGTAAAACTAAATGTTACTCTAGCTGCTTCAAAAATATCAACACTATAAGCTACTCTAGATTCTCCAAAAATATCAACCTAGAAGATATAGAATTAAACAGAAGAAACAAATATTCTACTTAACACCATTTACAGCATACCAAAGTACACCAAATGAGACCCGCTCTTATGCTTATTCAAAAATAATCATCATATCATGGATAAGCAGTTATTAAGTCGATAGAAATTCTGGCAGTACCTAACTCACCTCCCATCAGAACTCCCACTAGCCAATAAAAGCTGAGGATTAGAATCAGAACCATGTAATGCCAAACTGATTGCAGTGACCCACGAATTATGTGCCTGTAGAAGCCCGACAAGCATCACACCACGAGAAACACTACTGCGCTCAATAGAGTACTGTTGTGGTGCATAAATTCTCCAGATTGAAATTTTACCAGACTTTCCTCCAGCTGCAAGTACAGAAAATCTGTGGGAGGAGCCATTTTGATGAACTGAACAGATTTTAGATGGAAGGCACAACATTGGTGACCAGGCAACAACAAGTGATGACAACAATTTTCTGCGAGAAGCATATTGGTTGGCAGTTATCTGCGGTAGTGAACATTTTTCAAGTGTAATTTTTTTCCTCTTGTCACGATTAATCTCAATAACCTGAAAATCAAAGTCAGAAGAAAATACTCAAGGAATTTAATGATCATTTAAAGATGAATGGCAAGCTCACAAGCCACCTAGCAGCATTATATGCTAAAAAAAAAAAAAAAACCCGCATAGAACTGCAGCTATCTATTTATGTTTAAGCTTTAATACATTCCTGGTCAATCTAGCAGCCAAACAAAAGAGTTATTTTTATACGCAAGTCCAAGTCTCTTTCAATTACAATTAGTATTATCAGTATCTGTGTAAACAATGTAATATTTCAATTTCACAGAATAAATCATTGGATGAATGAAGTTCCAGCAACTATTTCCTTTCTCTGAGTTTTTCATAGATTCCAAGTTTCAAACTAAAAAAGGGGCAAGTCTTTCTTGATAGGAATGAGCCATTAGGCTAATAATTCTATTTAATTTACATAACTTTTATACAATTGAAAAAAAAAAAAAAAAAAGGAAATTCTTGAGCAAATAAAATCTGCCTCATTCGGTTCATCCTACCATCTAATCTAAATCTCAAATCAATCAAGTGCTTGATGTCCAACGTCAAACAATTTATATGTTATAAAATCCTAAAAGAAAGAAAAAAAAAACTAAAAAAGGGGGGGTGGACAGGAAGATAATATGCAAAAATATCTTTAGTCCAGAAAGCATACCTTAGGCAACTGCTCTTCCCTCATATCAGTTTGAGGGCTTGATCGAGCACGGGACTTCTCACCATCTTTAAGACCGATTATTTCACCTCCAAGAGTTTTAGACTCCTTAGTGCTGCAACATAGTCATTTAAGGAACAAATAAGATTAGATTAGGAAAGCAATATTGAGTTAATGAGAAAATATTCTAGAATGACAGTATTCCCATGATTTTCCAGTTCCAGGTCAAATCTAAAGAATAAACTATGGCTGGTTCACTAGTCTATCAAAGAGAAGATCGGGGCAGAAGAAAAGTTTTCTTCAAGTGGGTCCTATGGCAAGACAGAAGAGAAAAGGTGGCAAAGAAAGGAGAGTTTTATTGCATTTTCTTCCAGGGATCCAACTTTCTCTCTAAATATGTTAAATTATAGAAAAGCAAATGATTCAGATAGCAAATCCAAACTAGTTTGAGATTAAGTTGATGATGTTATTGTTATATAGAAATCTCTTCTCCAAATTTCACCCATTTTGAAGAGAATATTTCTGGGATGCAAGACAGGTTCTAAAATGCACATCATGCTTTATTTATGTAGTTTATGAACCATAGAATGGAAATTAGTTTATTTATAATAGTGGAAAATCCAGCACAATGGAAGAAAATTCACATTAATTGAAACCCCATTTAGCATTGTTGTTGGAGTGATGCACATGCAGTATAATGGAATGAACAGTATGATAAGAGAAACCATTCCTTGGATAGTTCTCTTGCAGCATTCCTTTACTTTTGGAAAGCATGCACCACACTCCAACAAATGGACCTTTAATAAAGACAATTAAGAAAATAAAGATAAATCTGATAAAAAGATCAGAAGAAATCAAACAAAAATTTAAACAGGAATGAGATATTACATGCCATTACTCGCATTTGCTCTTCTTCGCTTAATAGAGTTTGGAAAAATATTAGCATGGTCATCAGTACACCCCAATTGTGTTGTTTGCTCCTAGGAAAAGAATCACAAAAATGTCAGGATATTATGGTTAATAGATTATAAATTCAATCCTAGATAATCAAGAGTACACTAAATTGTGATCTAACACAAAAAGAACTTACGTCAGCAAACTCCGAGTCTGGAGTTCCTGACTCTCCAAAATTGGTATTTGCAAGATAATCATATAGACTATCTGATATATCTACAACCTGCATAAGATTAGAAGAATAGGAATTTATAATTATTTGATGCTAAGAAAGAGTTTGCCCATGAATTTCATCAATCAATGCACAAAGTTTATTTCAAAAGTGAAGTTGGTTATTAGATTTCAATGATTCTACCAGTTTCTTAATTTTAAACAGAAAAGTGTGCAATCAATAAGCCCTTCCCTGATGCATACCTCTATCCACTCAGCAGAAAAATCATTAATTGGCGGTTGATAAAGCTTCACACGTCCTTCTGTAGTGCAAACTATGAGCAAGCACCTGGCATTGATTACATTACAAGACGAATTTGATACTATAACTTGTTCTTAGGCCCTTAAATTTACTTAATTTAACAAAACCAAAATGACAACAAAAGGTTGGAATAATACCCCGAGTTTGGAGCCATTCCTACTGGAGACCAAGAAACTGAACGAACAATTGGACGAAAATCCTTAGACAATGCAGTGGGCAATAAACATCCAGTTAAAAAATCTGCAAACGTCCGAAATCACAATAATGGTCAATAACTGCCTAGGCTAAATAAATAAATAAATAAATAAGAATTTAAAGCATGTCCAAATTATGCTTCAAAGGGAATAAAATAAAATAATTTGCAAAACTATCCCCATAAGACCAAATCAAATTTTGCAATGAACAATGACATAAGAGTGCAAGAATAAAAGGAAATAAAAAGCGGCAATATAAAAGATCATAGTAGCCCTAACCTTCTCTTTTTACCAACCCAATTGGATAAAGTTCGCAAGTTGGAATTGTGATTAAGCCTCTAGGTCCAGAAGGCAATGCAGGATTCTGACAATTAAAAAATATAACAAAATTTACAACCCTTAACATTATTTATCTAAAAGCTTAAACTTAACAGTAGGTGTTTTAGAGTTTCAAATCAAACGACCAAAAAAAGCAAATCTTTCCTCAGTTATGTTAGTACTTCATATTACATAAATAAAAACAGAATAAAAGCAGGAAACTAGCGAATGCATTACCAGAATGGTGACAAGCGATCCGCAGGCAACAGCGATAAGGTTTTCATCAGACCAAGCTATGGCATTTGGATACAATGGTGAAGTTGCTAGTGAAGCAGCTTGAAATCGTGAAGCCGAAGCCATTATATAAACAAAGGAATATCCTAATTATAACTAACCAGCAACAAAAGTTCAATAATTTTAAACCAGATGATCTGGAGGAAACTGAATTTAAATACGAAAAAGACGAGCAGATAGTATCCCAGCCACAGCCGTGACTTTGCCTGTTCTTTAAGAAGCTGCTGTTATCCTGAGCGGGGGAATGTCCTGAATTTCAGATATAAGACTGCACTCAGCATAGTGTGAAATTTGACGTCCCAAACTTTAATGTCATCACGGTTAGTAAAAAAAAGTTTAAAACAAAAGAAAAATATGTATGAAACCACCATTATTGATTGTTACAAATAAAATTTTTAATATTATCTATAGGGCCAAACTACAACAGTTAACAACATTTTCCTAGAATCATTATAACTCTTGTTTTATCGATTTCTGTGATTTTCGGCTTTAAGGCCTATTTGTCTGATTGCATCAATCAATGTTTCAAGTACGGAGCATTCTGCCTAATGTATAATTTCACCGGGGCCACCGCGGCGGACGGGGGGCGGTGGTTACCGAATTCCTCAAGATTCAAAAATAAGTCATAGTTTTTCATGTAGAACTCAATTCCCAAATCAGTTGCACCATCCAATGCCTAATTTATCAAAATCCTAAATTCAAACTGAAACCTAAATTCTAAACGCCCTCAATCTTCATTCAATGACCAAATGAATCGAGAATAAGTTAATCAAAAGCATTGAGGGTCGATTTTCGACCAACCTGAGTAAAGAGAATTGCTGGAAATCCTTGAGCTCGCCAGAAAGTCGAGAAAGAGAGAACTATCGATAGAAGGTAGCGGCGTCGCAGGAGAGAGCCTTGTTTCGCGTGGAGCAGCCTTCGATCGTTGAAGGGACGGCCGGAGTCAAGATCGCCGTCGCTCGGAGCGTCGATCGCCGCCTTGGCCTCCACAACCGGCGGCCGAAACAGTGATCAGGGAGTGGATAGGAAAGGAGATCGCCGGTCCTACGATCGGGAAAGAAGTTTTGGGCTGTGTTCCCGTTTTGGCTGTTCTCTCTCCTGTTTTAATTGGTCTATATCTGGTTGGGCTTAATTCATTGGTTCGGTTCAATTCAAATGGAAACTTCTAGATTTTAACGGGTTCCAATGGTTTATGCTTGGTTCGATCGCCTTGGTTAGCGGTTTGGTTTTTCTTGTTTTATTATTCTTATAAAATTCTATTTATACAATAAAAAGATATTATTAATTCAAATTTTAGAATTTAATAGGAACAGTTTTTGAAATTTTAAAATCGGTTATTTGAGCTACATTAGTGCTTTTTTTTAATATGCATTGCGTACTGTTTGTACTCGTTAATTTTGCTTGTAATTTCATTTGTTTATTTATAATATACTTAGAATATAATAATATTTTAAACTGAGGAGTAATTTCAATTAAATTTAAAACTAATTATTTGAACTAAAAATCTGACTATCTTTTGATCTTTTAATTTTTTTATAGTATAATCATTCTTGAAAATTTTTATAAGTAAGAGATATAAAATAATTATTAATTTATGTTCCCATATTAATTAAACCAATTAAGGACTTGTATAAGTATGATTTTGTTTACACCAGATTTTAATTATCTGAGTGTTATAGATTTGAATTATGATTTTATGATTTATTTGTACTTTAATTAATTAATTGGGCTTTAAACTATTAGAATCCCATAATTAATTAATTAATAGCTGAGTAAACATTTTTGGAGTTAACAGGAGGCGGTTAACAGAAGAGATCTAGTAATTGCTCGCGCACAATATGGAGAAGTTATTTGGGCAGTTAAGATGTCGTGTGCATAAAAGCGTTAAGCAACAGGTGCCTATAAAAGCCAAGCTGAAACACATAACGAAGCCTCAACAATCAACTCCAAAAAATCAAACTCAATTACAATTTCTCAATCAAATAGCAATTTCAATTTCATTTATATTCATTGTAATTTCCTTTTCTAAGTATTCTCAATTTGTTTTCTACAATTCCGGTTTTTGTTAATACAGTATTTTAATTTCAAGCAATCTCTTTATTTTACAAAGCTTTTACAGCATTTATTTTTAAGCACTATCAAATTAATTTTCAGCAGTTGGTGAAGTGTTATCGTGGAGTCAAAACCTTCAGTCTTTTCATTATGAAATTCGGGTGGCGCAATTTACTCTGTAGTTAGTAAACTTAACATCTGACACGCTCAAGCTGTTAGTCAGTGTAATTGTTTTACAGTGCAAACAGATTTATACTTACTAATTTAATAATTTAACATTTATATTTACTAATCTTTTTTATGACATGCGTTGCATGTTGATTATATTCGTTATATACTCATCTTTTACGCTCTTTTAATTTTTTTAATCTATAATGTGAAAGCATAAGTTTTTATTTAGATTAAAACAAATATAATTAGTTAATTTGTATGAGACTTTATCGTACAAGTTACTTGTAATGCTATTTCTTATGTACTTAATTTATTTTTATATAATGAAAATAGTCTCAAAATAAACTTCAACCCCATCTCTAAACCTAATCGTTTAGTCCTTAATTTATAAATACAAATTCTTAAAATCTTAATAGGCACCCAAAAAGAAAATCAAGTTATCACAAAATCTACGACCCTTACCTTCAACCCAAAATCAATATTTTTATACAAATATAATGAAAATGATAATAAATTTTTTTTTTACTGCTAGGTAAAAAAAATGAGAAAATTATCTGAAATAATAATAATAATCACTTTGACTATGGTGACAATATTACTTTTCCGCACTTAAAGAAAAGAATATATACATATACATATAAATTTCTGAAACTCCAAAAGTGACCCAAAACAGAAATATATAGTTTTAGTTTTTTTCCAATTTCATAAATACTATTTTTTTCAAGTCAAACAGATTTAGAATATAAGAGAAAAAAATATTTAAAATATTAAAAATGCTTAATCATTAAGAGGTTTTCTATTTATTTCAAGGGGAATATTAATCTCTTGCTAAATTAAAGTGATAATAACTAAAAATTAATTCAGTAATGAAAAAGAAAATAAAAAAAAAATTATTATTAAGAATAAAACTCTTTTCAGAACTCAACATATAATAAGAAACAAATTATATTAAAAAATTACCAATTTTAATTTTAAAAATCAATCCCTTCTTCAACTGGCGCATAATTTAATGAAATTTATTGTTGATGAAAAAAAATAAAGCCAAGTCAATAAATAAATTTCAACGAAAATCATGCTACGATCCAATATTGGTCAATTGATGAGTTTATTCAAGTATTTTATTTCTCTATTGTTCTAAGTTGCAAATTTAAAATAAATAAATAAGTTAATTAGTTAATAAAAAAAAAAGATTATGTAAAGGAAATGTTCTAACCTCTCAAATAAACCCTTACAGCCCGTTTGGAACAAATAAATTATGGTTGTAGAATTCATTTGTAAATGAATTTCAAGTAGAATTCATATGCAAATGAATTTGTTATGTTTGGTATACTACAATTTAAAATAAGAAATTCAATTGAATTTCATAAAATTATGTTTGGAATAAATTTTTAAATGAAAATTCATTTGTCTTTATTTCTTATAACACCTTTGACATAATAATTTAATAAAAATAAATAACAAACGTCAATTATATTTAATATGTACAATATAATAACTTGTCATGTTTTTTATTAAAATCTAAATAATAAATTTCATATAAATAAGTACACTAATATTTCATGCTAATTAATTGATTATATAAGCAGTAATATTTATCATAATAATTATTTCTAATTGATGTAAAAAATTTTATTGATTTAAGTAATTAATTTGAAAACTAAAAGAAAAAATTAAGAATGTTACTATTGTTTTTAATTGAATTTGAAAACAATTGTTAAAGTTTTTATAGTTTCATAGTAATAATAACTAACGTTATTACTAGACTTTAAAAAATAAAAAAATATTGGTTTGGAATTTTCAAAAAAAAAAACAAAAAGAAAAAAATAAAAATATAAACTAGCGTCATTATTGGATTAGGAAAAAAATAAGGTTGTTATAATTTAGAATTTTCCAAAGAAAATAAATAGAAAGGAAAAAAAAAGTCAAAATTGTTGAGTTTATAGTGGAGGGTAATTTTATCAATAAACATTTTAATCGTTAATTTTGTGGAATTCATTTACAAATTCTATCAATTTTACTAAATTTTGAGTTAGTGATGCGGATCCACCATCAGTCATCCATGGAGCTCAAGGGAACAAGGAGCACAACATGGGAAATCCATTAGTACTTCTTAGTGGACCAATTACAAGAAGTCATACAAAGAGATATAGGGTAACCATGTCCTTATATGTTAAAGACCATGTTACACAAGAGCTTCATGATCTTGCTTTAAACAAATGTTGTGTGGAACTTGAAGGCACACCTAGGCTTCTTACATTATTGGAGGCATATGTTGATAGTGTAGCATGCCCTGGTCGTACTAGAGCCTAACTTTGGCGTAATAAGTTAGCCCATTTGTGTTAGGTTTGAGTTGTAATGTTGTTAATGGGTTGGGCCACCAATAAATTGGGCCACCCTTTTATTTTTATCCTTAGTTGGTTTGGATTAATTATTCCTTATCATTAGTTTGTTTGGATTATTTATTCCTTATCCTTAGTTGATTTGGATTAATTATTCCTTATCATTAGTTGGTTTGGATTAATTATTCCTTATCCTTAGTTTGTTTGGATTATTTATTCCTTATCCTTAGTTGGATTGGATTAATTAGTCCTTATCCTTAGTTAGTTTAGATTAGTTAATCCTTATCCTTAATTGGATTAGTTATTCTAAATCCTTTAAGGATCAAGTTTTTAGATTTTAGTATAAATAGCTTTGTTATGTTGTTAAAAAAATGAATTCAATGAATTAATAAACCTACAGCTTTGTTCATGCTTTGGCGTGTTCTTTGACTAGAGTGATTGTGAGATTGCTTTTCTCTAATTACATCAAGAATCAAAGTAAACTTATCAATTTACTTGTGACGTTTATCTTATTCTTTTACTCTATTATTAGTGTTCTTGCTTCCTTAAGCTTTGGGTGCCATAGAGGGGAGTTTAGTTTGATCTTTGAACTATTCCAATCTTGTCATAGAGTTTTTGGAATTAATTTCCAAAGGGTTCCGCGTCAGTTAGGCATATCAAATTCTATAGAATTCAACTCATAGAATTCAAATCTATATTTTTTCATATTCCAAACATAACATTTTGAATTTCCAAATGAATTCCACAAAATTTCTTGGAATTCATTTATTCCAAACGGGCTCTTAATTTTTCATACGACCATATAAAAAAAAATATTTTATCTCTATTCTAAATAAAATATTATGTATATTCTATTTGAAAATTTATTTCTTAAAAAAATATATACAATTAAATCATATAAATATAAAGAAAAAATAACATACTTTTTTCTTTTTTTATCTCTCTCTTACATAAAATATTTTAAATTATAATAAAAATTAAATTAAATATTTAAAAAATAAATATAAGAATTTTCAAATGTCATTATCATATATATTTATTAAAAAATAAATTTAAAAAGGTAATATTTAATTATCCATATGTTAATTAATAAAAAAAATTACATAAAAGAAACACTATATCCTCTTCAAATAAATTTTCAATTTTCCTTACAATCATAAAAAAAAGAATATAATTTTTTTATATTTTTTATCTCTCTCCTAAATAAAATATTATGTATATTTTATTGAAATTTTATCTTTTAAAAGTATATCTAATCAAATTATAAAACATAAAGAATAAAAGAATAAACTTTTTTTCTCTTTTTAACTCTTTTTAACTCTCTCCTAAATAAAATATTTTAAATTATAATCAAATCTATTTTAAAAAATAAAATATAAAAACTTTTTAATGTCCCGTAGTAAGCCTAAAGTATAATATTCAACTATATCAATAAGAATTTTAAACATTTAGCCCATATTATCATGCATAATAAATCTCATAATTATATTATATTGTGGCCAAATCTAGCATCTAATGCATTTTATAGCTCGAGCCTAATTATAATACAAAACAATCGTAAGGTGGGCTAACAAATTCAGGCATTCACATAAATGATTAATTAAAAATCCTCATTAGTTTATCGGTTACAATCCTATAACTGCAGAGTTCACTAACATATAAATATAAATAAGTTTTAGTACATGTAACTACATAATTAAATAACTGTTGACTCCAAAAGTTACTTTTCTAGCTCTATGGGGAAGGATTCAGAGCTTTAACCGAAATAAAAAATTTTACTTCTTGGAAAAGTTAAACAAAAAAAATGTAGTTTAAAAATGAATTGTAATTATTGCATAACATAAGTATTCACACGAAATGCTTCCTACGGTACTAAAATGAACACATAGTCGGTCAAACATATGGCACATCATCAGCATTCATAAGTAATTACACCTTCAAATAATCAAACTAGTGGAAATTGGTCAGCGGCGTTACCGAAACCCCCAATGAGCCATCCTCACACATGGCTCATCTTCTCATGATGTGTGCACCAGGGAGCCGATCCCATACATGGCCGACTGATCTAATCTTCACTTGACCATTCCTCTCATTTTTTTTATACTTTCTTTTCTTTCCATACCAACAGGAGGCCACTCGGTGGCTTTCCATATAATCTATATCATCAGATGCACACGGGGGTGCCGATCTCCTCATACATGTCCGACGTTATCGAAGACCGCTCTCACAAATCCATGGTGACCCACTTCATCCCAACTCCACATAAACACAATATAGTAATATCACAACACAAATAATCATACATTGCATTTAAGCAGGACATTATATGAATAACGATCGTGCAAATATACAAATATACACATATATATGAATAAGTGGAAAAGTAATAGCGTTTATGTAATAAATTAAATAAGTAACAATTAAGTAGTATCTCTATGCACGAAGTAAATAGTATGCTCTATCTATTGTTACCACAGTAATAGAGGAGGAAGGAAGCTCTAGTTTGGATTAGACAGAAGACTTTATTTAAATAGAGAATTAGAAGGTTTTATTTCTTAATAATCTTATCAGCAACTATTAGCTATAGCTAATCTAAATTCTATCGAAATTTTGGTAGCACCTCCTCTAATAATTAAATTAAACCACATGCTTAAAACTACAATTCAATAATAAATTCTCAAAGCCCATCCATCGGGCAATTCACAACAACTAATCCCGTCCGCTATAACCATTATTCATTCATCAAACATTTACTCAATTCACACATTCCATCCATAGGGCAATCAATCAAATCAACCCATCCACCTTTGAAACACCCCGTCATTTTATTTTCTAAACCTTTTGAATTTTTATTAAATAAAAAATCATCAATTTTGACTGTGTGGGCTGCAAGTACTATGTAATCTTACTCCGCGTTCGAATTCGCGAGTTAGGCCCAAGCCCAAAGTATAATATCGCAACTCTTAATCGAGAATTTTCTAAAACTCCTTAAAGATTATATTGGGCGTTAAATATTAAATCAATTAAAATAAATTAACTGGACCCATGAACCCGTTTGAAATTTTCAAAAACCAATTGAAAAACTCAAAAACCAAGCAAAATCGAGCCAACCATTGAATTGGACCAAATCGATTCAAATCGAATCGGAATAGCCCAGAAAACTTTAGAACCCGCTTCCCTTTCCTTTTTCTTCTTCTCCTTCCTTGTGCCAGTGCGTTTTTTCCCTCCCCCTCCTCATTTCCAGCCACCACTCGACGGGAGCGCGGTGGCGGTTGGCTCTTCTGGCGCTGTTGGGCAGGTTTCTAGTCTCCTCTCACGTGGAAAGGGCCTCCGTTGATGTGAAACGGAGCTGCGCTTCTCCGATAGTTCCTCTTCTTCACTTCCGGCAATCCACGCCGTTTCCGGCAGCTTCAGGGCGAGGGACATGCTTCGATCGACTCCTCTCTTCCTGGCGAGTCTCTTTCTCCCATCAAATCCGGCAACAAAGCTCGCCTGACCGAAATGCCATGAATGGTGGTGGCGAAGCCACTGTTAGGGCCATTTCCGGCGAAAGAAGGCTCACCCAGTCCAAGTTGATCATGGATTTGGAGTCCCCACAAGATTTCGAGCATTCTGGTATAAATGTCGCTCTATTTTGGCCATAGTCGATTTTCCGGCCACCGGCAGCGGCAGCGGGCGGCGGACCGACGACCTGTTGGAGAGGCTCCGGCAGGTCCAGAGAGGCAGAATCCTCTCCTGCTCGCGCTGATCATGGAATCGTTGCCCGATTCTCAATTGGTACGTTCTAAGACCAATTTCACCATTTTTGGTATAATTCTAAATTTAAAAATTATTAGTTGATTAAATTAAATTGAACATTGTTATATATATTTCATGAACATTAGTTATAACTAGAAGGTTTGATATTAAAATAAGAATTCCTAGCTAATAATTATGTAAGTTAATTTAGGAATTTTAATAAATATTGTTAGGAGGAGTTATAATTTAAGGTTTAGACAAGTAATTAGTAATAGGACAATAAATAATATCATTGGAACATGCTTGTATGTTAATGTAAATTGTTAATTAATTGATTTTAGAATTATTAAGTGTTATTTAGATAGTCATTCTTCGTATAGAAGTTGAGGATTTGATAGTTATAAAAATTATAAGGTAAACTATTGATCACTTATTACATATGAAAAGGTAAATAATTAAGTTTATATGTAATATCACCAATGAAATTTGAATTGGGATGGGATTTTAGCGAAGGATGAAATGTAAATAGTGGATGTTGATGTATAAGGAGGATGGATGCTTAATTTGATTGATTGCCCGATGGATGGGCTGTGTGAATTGAGTAAATAATTAAATGAATGAATAATGGTTATGACAGATGGGATTAGTTGTTTTGGATTGCCCGAAGGATGGGCTTTGAGAATTTATTATTGATTGTGGTTTAATCAAATTTTAGGGGAGGTTCTGTCGAAATTTCGATAGAATCCAGGCTAATCATATCTAATAAGTAAATTAATAGGTTTATTTAGATTAATTCTTTAGCTCGATAGATTTAAAATAAAGTTCTTTATTATACTATATTATTATTATTTGTTATTTAATACTTTCATACTTATTTGAATTGTATATGAATGTTTATGGAGTCTTGCATGCTAGTGTTGGTTAATTGACATGCTTGCATTTAATTGTAACGCTGACTAATTGTGTTGTGATATTACTTGCTTTGTTTGAGTGGAGTTGGAATGAAGTGGGTCACCATGGGTTTGTGAGGGCGGTCTTCGATACCGTCGGCCATGTATGGGAAGATCGGCGCCCCCGTGCCCACCTGATGATGTGATATGGAAAACCATAGGGCGACCTCCTGTTGGTATGGAAAAGAAAAGAGAGAATGGAAAAACAATGAGAGGGCTAGTCAAGTGAGGATTAGACCAGTCGGCCATGTATGGAAGAATGGCCCATGTGGGAGGACGGCTCATTGGGGGTTTTGGTGACGCCATAGACCAATTTCCACGTGATGTGATTATGTGAAGCTGATAATAATTGTGAGTGTTGTTGTTATGCCATTTGTGTTACTGCCTGCGTGAACATATAACTAGTCGGATGATTAGATTGATATATTTACACATTTGTGTGAATGCATGTGTCGTACAATAATTATTATTCATTAATAAACTCACATCCCTTTGTTTAATTTTTCTAGGAAGTAGATTTCTCTTGTTCCGGTAAAGCTCTGCTTCCTTCACCGTAGAGCTAGAAAAGAATTCTCAAATTTTAGTATTAATTCATTAGATAGATAAATGTATGAAAACTTATTTATATTTATCTATTAGTGAACTCCGCAGTCGTAGGTCATATGCACAACTAGTCATGTAATAAGATAGAATAATTCATGAACCCATATTATGAAAGTAATGTAGTACAGATTGGACTCGATTTATAAAGTGTTGAGATGTTAAATTTGGGCTAAAGAATAATATAATTATGAGATAATTGAATTTTGTGCATGGTAATATTGGGCTCAGTAATTGGAAATCATATCGAGATAGTTGACTTTTGATGGTTCAAGCTTACTATGGGCCTCGGAGGCCCTAAGCTTACCTGGGCCCTAGTGCCGATCTGACCCATGGAAATGGATTGTGACAACCTTAAACAACATTTATCAATCATTACAAGCACATATATGCACTTAATAATTCTAAAATTCTAAACCAACGGCTACCATAAATACCGTAACCTAATCAAAATTAATTTATTTATAAAAGACTAAAATATTCTATTTATATATAAAGCTATTCAAAAAATCTAATTTCTAGTTATTTAATTGTATCTAATTCAATAACCAATTAATCCATCATAAAGGCAAAAATATTCTAAAAGACTAGTATTCTAAATTTTTTGTAGAATTAAGTATATTTATCTATCGAGGTTCCCTAACAAGAATCACATTCGATTAACTATTTAATCCTAATCAACTTATAATTTTAACTTTCGAGTTTATACCAAAAATGAGGATCTAGGTCTTAGAATG
This sequence comes from Jatropha curcas, assembly GCF_041381405.1. NCBI lineage: Eukaryota > Viridiplantae > Streptophyta > Magnoliopsida > Malpighiales > Euphorbiaceae > Jatropha > Jatropha curcas. The sequence continues at coordinate 9,187,794 of NC_143155.1, forward strand.
TATCAATCGAAAATCGGACAACGATTTCACAGTCCACTCGGGAAGAAGATGATTCTGCCTCTTGGGACCTCGCGGAGACATACGGGCCGACCGCTTGACCGCTGCCGTCGTCTATTATGGTCGAAAAAATGTGGCTGCTCAAAATCGAGCGCTCTTCACACCATCTAGCTCTATTTTCTGTCAAGAGTCCATTTTCGGCGTTAGTTGAGCGAGGTCAGTCCCCTAACAGGCTGGAACGGGCTCGATTAGTTTGCTGCGTCGACTGGAAACAAACAAAGAGAGAGAGAAGGGTTACGCCATCGACGGGGAAGGTGTTGGAGCCGCTCGACTGTGACGTGATCGACGAAAAACCAGTGGAGGCGCTGTCACGCCGTTTGCCAAGGCAAGATCGTGGCTCAGCTACTTGCTACGTTCACCAGAAAGGAGAGCTGAAAGAGAGGAGAGAGACTGCAGAGTGATGGCAGCGCGATTACGATGAGAAGATGGACTCGATCGGTTTAGGTGGCCGGAAAGAAGAGAAGGGGAGAGAGAGCAAGAGATGAGCGGCGTTGAAGAAGCAGAAGAAGAAAAGAAAAAGGAGGAAAAGAAAGTGTTTCTAGGGCTTCTAGACCATTTCGGTTCGATTCGAATTGGTTTGGTCCAACTCAATGGTCTAGTTCGGTTCTTGCTTGATTTACGGGTTTTTACTTGATTTTCAAAAAATTCAAACTGGTTTATAGGTTTGGTTTAACAATAATAAAGTATTTACCGCTGAATTTTATTGGTAAGAATTAATGATTAAATTTTAAATGAACATTTTTTTGAAAATAATTTTATGGGTCGTTTCATTATATATGACATTGTTATATTTATATAACTAATAATATACTTATTTTTTACTTTTTAATAATATTTTAATTAATATTAAAATGCTTAATTAATAAATATATAAAACTAATCATAATTTTTTTGTCTCACAATGCATGCAAGTATTCTTTACTTTTTGATAATAATTCTTTTGATTAATTAATAAATGTTAACTAATATTAATATTTAGGAAATACACTAAGTATTTATTTAATGATTAAATATTTCTATCGATCAAATATTAAAATAATATTAATCAAACAAATAATTAATATAATTAATAACTTTTTATATTACACATTGTAACTGTCACAACCCAATTTCGTGGGTCGGACCGGCACTAGGGCCCAGGTAAGCTTAAGGCCCCCGATGCCCGTAGTAAGCCTGAAACACTAGAATCTATTATCTCGGTATAAATTTCAACATTCAGCCCATATGCTTATGAAAAATAAACCTCAATATTTTATTATTTTTCAGCCCAAGTTTATCATCTACATCATTCCATAGTTCGAGCCCAATTTACAATACATCACATTCTAATATGGGCTTACAGAATTATTTTGTCTATGTTAATACACGACTAAATATATATAAATCCTACAACTGCGGAGTCACTAATTCTTTGGTATACATAGTTTGGTATACACATAATTACATAGTAAAATAATTATGGAACTAGGAAAAATTTCTCTATTGCCCTGCGCCGAAGGAACATAGCCTAAATCGGATTAAAGAAAAACTTACTTCTTGAAACATCAAACAAAACATGTGAGTTTTCTAAGGAGTAATAATTATTGCACAACACACGCAGTCACACAAATGTGTAAACATGTCAATCTAGTCATCCGACTAGTTATATATTCACGCAGCCAGTCACACAAATGGCACATACCAGCACTCACACGTAATGTCACCTTCAAGTAATCAAGCAAGTGGTAATTAGTTAGTGGCACCACCTGAAACCCCAACGAGCCGTCCTCACACATGGCTCGCCCTCTCGTACATGTGCACCAGGGAGCCGATCCCCCATACGGCCAACTGGTCTAATCCTCACTGACCAGTCCTCTCATTGTTTTTTTTTTCCACTCTCTCGTTTCTTTTCCATATCAACAGGAGGCAACCCGGTGGTCTCCATCCAATCTAGATCATCAAGTGCTCACAACAGGAGGCCACCCTGCGGGCTACAATCAAATCTAGATTATCAGGTGCGCAACAACAAGAAGCCATCCTGTAAATCCCCATATAATCTATATCATCAGGTGCACAAGGGGGCGCCGATCTCCCATTTTCCCGGCCGACGGTCAAGTATCATATCGTATTCAGGATCCATATCACAGACCGTCCTCACAAACCCATGGTGGTCCACTTCATCCCAATTCCACACAAACAAAGCATAGCATTTTCACAACACAATTAATCAAACATTGCAATCAAATGCAGACATATTGATCAGTTGAACATCGTAATGCAATGCACAATTAGACATCCATTCTCAAATGCAATTAAATAATTAAATAAATACCATTAACAATAAACAACAACAATAAAATAAATGATAATAATAAACAATAACAATGAAAATAATTAAATACTTAAATAATTAAATGAATAATAAAGATAATAAATAAATAATTAGAGCACTCTATTTATTATGCATTAGGTTATAGAATTAATCTAAATAAACTTTTTAATTATGTTATTAATTAAAACTAGTTTAAGTTCTAACGAAATTTCGGCAGCACCTCCCCTATAATTTGGACTATCCACCTGTTTAGATAACACAGTATTATTATATATTTATCATTCAATACACACAACCCATCCGTCTGTGAATACTAAATTTTGAGGCTCAAAGAGCCAGTTTTCCCGGACTGCAAACAGTTCGGCCGGACCAGAGGCCATTTTGGAAATTTACCGGAGGTATGCCAATATGGTACTTAAAACGTTCGGGACGTCGCGAGGATCGCGGAACTGGTCCCGGAATATTTTTTGGAGGTCCAGAACTCCCAGAAAAGCCTCCGGAACGTAAAACTAGAAAGTGCGCTGGCCGCCCTCACCGGCAGCGGCCGCCGAGCTCCGGCGGCTCAGGCCGCCGGGCTCAGGCGGCCCAGCCGTCGAAACAGTCCGTTTGGCCTATAAATACAGCCCCGGTGTGACCTTGCAATGGACTCGGTCTGTGTTGAAGGACGCTCCTTCTCCCCTACGCTCCTTGCATTTTCTTTTACTGCTTTTCTGCATTTTTAATTTAGCTTTTATTGCTTTCTTGCTTTAATATTTGGCCACTTAAATTAAATTAATTCTAAATTAATATTCCCCAAACGAGGAGCTTAATCCGGAGTTTTTCAAGCTGAAGCTAAGAAGCGGTCACCGGTTAACTCAGGTAAATAAACAAAACTCTGCTTATTTAATTTTAGCACTTCATGCATATTTCTCTTCTACTCCTAATAACTCTACAACTGCATAAACACATTCATGTCATCAATTAGGCAAATAAACTGCCTCAATCAAATATGATTAAGCTTAAATACCGGTTAATTAATAATCATGGTATTAATGCTAAATCCGACAATATTGACTAAAAAGCCTAGTTAATTAATAACTACGGTTTAATTGCCTTTATTTCGAACAGTCCAGCTTAAGTCCAATTAATCAATAATTGTGGCTAAAAAGCCTTAATCAATCACGTTTTGGCAACAAATTACCTACAATTAAATCAACCACATTTTGGCAACAAATTGCCCACGGTTCAATCAATTTTTGGCAAACAAATTGCCTATAAATTAGATTAACCACTTTTTAGCGGCAAATCGCTTAAATCAGAAGCTTTGGCAAAATGCCTTAGAATTAATCAATCTTTTGGCTAAAAGCCTTCAAATAATCATTTTGGCGACAATCGCCTAAATCACATCAACTTTTGGCAAAAATTGCCTCAATCAAATATGATTAAGCTTAAATACCCGGTTAATTAATAATCGTGGTATTAATGCTAAATCCGACAATATTGGCTAAAAAGCCTAGTTAATTAATAACTACGGTTTAATTGCCTTTATTTCGAACAGTCCGGCTTAAGTCCAATTAATCAATAATTGTGGCTAAAAAGCCTTAATCAATCACGTTTTGGCAACAAATTACCTACAATTAAATCAACCACATTTTGGCAACAAATTGCCCACGGTTCAATCAATTTTTGGCAAACAAATTGCCTATAAATTAGATTAACCACTTTTTAGCGGCAAATCGCTTAAATCAGAAGCTTTGGCAAAATGCCTTAGAATTAATCAATCTTTTGGCTAAAAGCCTTCAAACGATCATTTTGGCGACAATCGCCTAAATCACATCAACTTTTGGCAAAAATTGCCTAAATCAATTCATTTTGGCTAAAAGCCTTAAATCAGTCATTTTGGCGACAAACGCCCGAATAATCACTTTTGGCAAACAAATTGCCTAAATCTTTTGGCTAAACGCCTTCCAATACCAACTTTTGGCACAAATGCCTTAATCACTTTGGCGACAAATCGCCTAACCAATTTTTGGTAATAAATTGCCTAAATCACGTCAATTTTTGGCAACAATTGCCTAAATCAATCTTTTTGGCTAAAAGCCATTAAAATCAACACTTTTGGCATCAAATGCCTAAAAATCAATTTTCAGGCAAAATGCCTAAACAAAATGCACAAAGCATACACACACTCATGCATAAAGCATACCCATTCAAAGCCCTTTTAAAAAGGCCTATCGAACTACATTGACTTTGATCTTCCATTCAAACGAAAGTACGTAGGCACGTTTGGGATTTAACCCCGAGTGGCAAGTCGGAATCACTTCAACATTTAATTGGTCCAATTGCATCATTTACCCTGCAAAGCATTCATTGTTTTGGTTAGTTCATCAGCATGACATAGTCTCGGGATCCACCTCGGGTTCGTAGACCATGCCTTAACATTGGGTTAATTAATCTGATAATTAGGTTAATTAAAAATTGGAGTCACTTAGGGTTTTTCCTAGTTTACCTTAAAATAATTAAACAAGGTGGCGACTCATACATTCACGTGCATTTCTGCCCTTAGTCATATGCATCTACATGCGCGATATTTGGGGGTGGGGTTCACACCGTCGGGCAATCGATCAAATCAAATACCCATCCGCCTCCAATAGTATATCACCAATCAACCATAATTTACAAATTAAAATACCTTCAACTAATCTAGGAATGTTATCAATAATTCTTTGCTGAAGTTATATAAAATATCATTAAACATTTATTAAAGTTCTAGACTAACTATTAAGAACTGACATTTCAATTAAATTACAATTTAATAAATACTTCTACTAGATAACCCAGCTCGAAACTTAAACATATAACTAAAGCTTCATAAATTTCTCCGTCTTGACATAAAGATACCACTTCTAGATATGGCTAAAGAGTTTTACAATTGAATCGTTAAATTTGCAAGAATATTGCTATCAAGCAGTAACCAACACTAACCAACATAAGAGTATTGAAAATATAAATATATATACATACATCTGTTTCCATACCAATTATTTAAAATGGTACGAAGTACCTGAAATAGCTACTGCGCCCAAGAAAAATATATTTTTCCTTAAACTTGAGCTCATATCGCATTAAGAACTTGGTTTATGACTTCGCATATTCATCCCAAACACTATAATTCAAGAAATCAACTAAATAATTACTGCTAGCTCAAGGAATTCAAGATTTCCTATTTAGTACCCATAATATATCCCCTGGTTTTGCACATTTTTTTAATAAAAATTCAGTTTATAACTCATTCAAATTGGAAACAATTCAATTCCTCCTTCCTAGGATATCGAGAACTTGACCATATAGCTAACTAGTTATTTTTAACCTAAAGAATGCTAAATTCTTCACAAGGATTTATAATAAATGCAATAATCTAACCATCCCAATAAAGGAATCATTTATATACCGATTTCAAGAGCAAAAATTTCAAAATTTCTATTCACATTCGCCTAAACAGTAGCTAAATTTATAAATTCCTGCAATAGATCAAGTACTAGCAATAATGTTGCTGTCATAATCATGCTATATCTATTCTTAACTAAAATTCCCTTGTTCATGCTAAACTTATCCATTAACTTAGCTAATAATTAAACTAAACTAGAGAATCAAAATTTTTTTTTTTTGTGTATAAATAGTAGGAGCTAAAGTCTAAATTTATGCAATAGTTTGATTCATGATTCAAAACCTTCATCTTTGATCAAGGAACTCATAAACTAAATTGATGAAGGTTGGAAATTGACTTACCCAGCTGCGATACACGCCGGAAATCGAAATTTTCTGGTTAGAACAATCGGTAGCGGCTCCTTTGTTCAAAATCCAATTCTGTCGATGCTCACTTGGTCGGAAATGAATAGGATGGTGGCTGGAGAAATGCTAGAGATGAGGAGAGGGCCTGTGATGAGCTGGTGTCACCGGAAAGTCGAGGAGCAGGAGACTCGACGCGATTTCCCGATCGAAGGAAGTCGCGGCTCTCCTGCGTCTTCTGCGTGTGCCAGAAATGAAAGAGGAGAGAGTAAGGGAGGCCGAAATCCACTGCGGCGTGGAGGCGACAGCAAGGCGTGGCGCTGGTCTCCGGTGATCGAAAACAAAAAAAAAACGGGAGGAGGAGAGGGCCAGGTGAGGTCGCGCGCAGAAGAAGAGGAGGAGAAGAAAAGAAAAAGAAGAGAGGCGGGTCTAGAAATTTCTGGGCCATTCCGGTTCGATTCGAACCGATTTGGTCCAAATCAATGGTTTGACCCGATTTAACTGTTCTTAAATCGAAAATTCCGACAATATACTTGGGCTTGGGCCCAACTCGCAAAACTTTGGACTCAAGTTAAGATTGTTTGGTGTTTATAGCCCAAATAGTTGAAAATCAAGATTTTTGATTTAATAAAAATTCGAAAGTTTCGAAAATAAAAATTCAAGGTGTTTCAGTAACCTACGTGTCATATCAATTTTCCTATTATAAGTTTTCTTGTTCAATTAATATTCCAATCAAATATATTTTTTAATCCAACTTTAGTTACCGTAGTATAAGTTTGCCTATAGCCAATATCATTTTCTTATTATGAGTTTTCCTATTCTAATTAATTTCTATTCAAATAAGTTTTTTAATCAAACCTTAATTACTGTATTAAAATTTTTTCTATTTAATTATTATTTTTATGTTAGTTTTCTTATTATAATCAAATTTTCAACCAAAAGAACTAAAGTCTTTTAAGATATTTTTATCAATTCGTAAATTTAACAAGGATGCTATCGGAAATCTTATTATTCCTCCTATTCCCACATTTATATATAGTATAGAAAATAGAATTTCATATGAGATTATGAATATAACGATTACTTGATAAAACAACAGTTTAAACAAATATTGCTAGATGGCTGGCAATTTTATCTATTTTTGATTTTGATCTTGAGTTTATTAAAGGAGAAGCTAATTCTTTGCCTGATATTCTAACTCGTAAATTTCTCACAGGAACTCAATAGAGACAGGATGAGTTCAAAAAGAAGTCTCGAAATCTCTTCGTCTTGTTCTAAAGATCCAAACAAGCCTCGAAAAGACGTCTATGAAGCTGATGTTAAAGGACCTAATGAAGAAGATCTCCCGATAGTACCAATTTATCACTCTCACTTGGTGCCCATCACCAAAAAACATGCCGAATTACCTCCCCATGAAGTAGCAAAAATTTATACGCAGAATCATTTTACGTATCCTTTTCTACCAAAAGATTACTTGTTCTACCAAGCAATTTTGGAAGAAACGGGATTGATAACTTTTACCCCAACTGTCCGAGGTGAAGGCAAATGGGCATATGGTAAATTTATAATAAAGAGAGTGTTTTCTCAAGAAGACTGGGGTGATAATTTACTCCAAACTAAAGAATTAAAGCTTGGAAGACCCCAACATTTCAATTATTTTGACTATATGGAGGCCTAGAACGGAGTCTTGTGCTATGAGAACTGGCAAAGAAGATTTAGCTGGTTTATAGCATTCAATCTCGTTAAACAAGAATGGAAATTTCCCTTATGGTTCTAAGAATGGTTTTTCCATTGGGGACTGTTTTCCCATAGTTATGCCCGATAAAATTCGGAAGATTTATGAATAATTTTGTGAAGTCAACAGAACCTTAATCAACCCAAGGCTCATTTTCACAGTTGCATATAAAGTTCCTTGGATCATTAAATGGGATTATATTTTTGTTTTTAAAAAATCAAAAAAAATTTCAAGATTCAAAAGTTGAAGTCCCATGGTTGGTTAGGAGAGTTCTACTTAGATGCTGGGATAAATGTAATTTCTTCAACCCTCCATCCATCTATTCTAGTAAAGGACTCATTCAGTTTGCTAAAAAGACAAGTCTGGCTAAAGAAAAATCGTCTAAGAAAAATCTCCTCTGAATCTAACATAGATGTTACAGGAAGTTCTCCATCATATGCCTAGAAAAGAAATTAGAAGGCAACTCTTTGATGCTCTAGGAGAAGATTCGAGCTTATCTAGCAGCTCGAAAGGAAAAGAAAAAGCCGAGTCGTTAAGATCAAGGCATGACAGGCTTGATAAAGAAAAGGATTCCCTGGACCATGATGACAAAAGTAATGAAGATATTTTTATCAACAGCCAAGACCCATACGACTTTTAAAGATAATGCGCTAGCTGTCACCTTGCCATTCGCTCAAAAAAAGCAGCGAACCTTATCTTATCGCTCTCCAAAACGTCAGCCGTGATGTCACAAGCCTTTTCGTTTGGCTATAAAATGTATCAAAGGTTTAGTTTTGAGCATCGCTCAATTTGCTCTCTTTCTTTTGTAATCCTCCGTTTGTAAAACTAGATAGTTTAGAGAGTGTGTACGAAGAAGTTAGTAAACTTCAAAATAAGCTATTTGAGTTTGAGGAGCAGCTAGCTCAGATCTGTTTGGCTTGTAATAATCTCTAATTCTCTGTAAGTCTTAGTATTGTTGCTTAATACTATGCTTTAGTATTGTTTAATATATGTCTCATATTGATTATGCTATAACTAATTTATGTTTAATTGATCTTACTAATCATAATGAAATTAGAAGATTTAGACAAGAATTATTACAAACTGGTAATAATATCTTTGAAGGCAATCACGGATACGCGACTTGGGTTTCACTAACGAGTTACATAGGTTATTTTACAACTTGGCTCTGATACCAGTATGCCCAGAGTAGGTGTGTCGGCAGAGAAGTAAATTGTTCACAGTGATCCAACGAGATGGATAGGATATTTGGTAGTTTGTCTAGAAGTGCTAGTATGCGGTCTAGCACAAGAATGGAACTAAACAAAAAATCAAAAAATAAAGAAGTAATTTTAGCTGAAGATATAGATGCTAGTTTAAGTAATTGGAAATTACCTGTTATCTCATCTAATATGATATATAAGTCAAGTACCAATTTCATATGTAAGTTTGATTATGTAGTGAAAACTGTGGAACAAGCAGTTCCAATCCATGAAGGGTCTCAATCATTTGGTTTGTTTTGTAAAGAATTATTAACAAAACATCAAGAAAAATATAACTTCCTACATATAGGAATGGTTTAAGTGGCGTTGAAACCAGCCACTAGACTTGGGCTAAATACAGCCGCCGTGATTTGCTTAAAAGATAAGAGGCATAATAAATTTCATGATTCTCTGTTGGGAGTGATTGAGTCCTCGCTTTGCGATGGCCCAATTTATTTCTCCAGTTGTCCAAACCTTAATCTATCCCTAACAGATCCTCATCTTTTAAAAGCCTTATCCTTGGATATACAGAGCTCAGGCTATGACATGTTGCCTGCATCAGAAAATATAATTTTGATATATAGGATACACTATAAGGCAATGAACACTGTACTCCCAAACCTAAGGGAAGAAGCCACTAAACTCATAGCACCAAAAGGGATTACCACACTTTTTGTAAGCAATCTTTCCAAAGGAAATTTGGTAGTTCCGAAGGCTATTCAATGGGACCAGGTCCAGTTACCTAATAACTGGATCTTGGAAGATGCTGTGCAACCTAAGAAACAAGATTCTGCTGAGGTAGAATCTATTATAGAATCTTCTGAAAGAGCAGTAGTTATTCGATTTTCTAGAAATAGAACTGTCAGTATAGGTTCTAGAAGATCCTTCTTGGGGAGTCCTAGTGCTCCTTATCCGGTCCCGCCAAGAACATCTGTGTCAACCATTGGCCCAATCCAATGTTCCAACTCTATAAGTGGATTAAACAGAACTGATGAAAATGTGGCCCAACCTATTTATGAATCTCGAAGCCCAACACCTTCAGATATGGGCTACGATAAAGAAAGTATCGTGTCAAAACCTTTCAAAATTTTGATGCTTGAAAAAGAATTATCTCCATTTCAAAAATGGTTCCAGATGAACCTCAGTGAACAAGAGTAGGCTTTTTGGCTCAAGAAATATAAAGCCTATTAAGTCCTTCAAGGGAGTAAAGACTTTTCTGAATTTTTGAAACATATGTTTTCCTTAAAACATAAACCCTTTCCTGATTTTCATAATGAAACTTTCTTAAGTACACTGGACTCTGCTTATAAGACCTTTTTGACCCCCCAAGGCCACCTTCTTCGCAGTATTCAACCTCCATTAGCTCCCATTGCCTATAAGACCGAACATTCTCACATCAATGTTCTCCTTTTTCGCCTTGGGCGGGAATGCCAACCAACCTCAGTCATCAACAAAATTTTACCAATCTTAACTCATACACAGTTGGTGAACAATTAACTCGAATTGAAAATCAGATGAATAAACTGAAAACAGCAGGCTCTATGCCTAAAGAAAGTTCTGCATCCAAAATAGGCAATTTAGAAGACAAGGTGTTATTTAAACCAATGGGAGACAAGCTTGATTTGAAGTTGTCTAAAGAAGATAACACTGAGTTAATCGATGAAATTACTAAAAGACTCGCAGGGCTAGATGTCGACAGAAAAAAGAAGGCTATAGCCCCTTTAACAATAGAGGCAGAAACAGATAAAGATGAATTTGGAGAAGACATTCCTAAAGAAGAAAGGAATTTAAATGAATTAGAAGCAATGCTAAAAACAGAGTGTAATGAAATCAATAGGATCACATATCCTAAAGCTAAAGGAAAGGTAGATGTCAAACCATACTACCCCAGGCCATTGCCCATTAATATGCAATATTAAGAACCAAGCTTTAATTATGTTTAGTATGACGGTTCTTCCATAATAGAATGGAATATTGATGGACTATCTGAATATCAGATCAAGAATGTCCTCTAATACATGACCATGTATGCCACAACATGCAAAGTAAAAGGCAATTCAGACCCTAATGTTATGAAAGCTATCGTTGTTGGCTTTGCAGGGCAACTGAAAGGTTGCTGGGATTTTTCCCTAACCAAGGAAGGAAAAGAACAAATTGAAACTGCTGTAAAAGTGGAGATTATTGGGGAAGGTGACCAAAGAACTCTTGTCACCCTTCCTGATGCAATAAATACCCTTATCTATACCATAGGGCTTCATTTTATAGGATCTACTAGTATGTATTTAGATAGATCCCATGTACAGCTAATGAATTTAAAATGCCCTGACTTGTCACACTTTAAATGGTATAGAGATGTTTTCTTCACAGTTGTCTTTGGTAGAGAAGATAACCAGCATGATTTTTGGAAGGAGAAGTTTATTTCTGGCTTACCCTCATTATTTGTTGAACGAGTGAGAAATAAATTGAAAGAAAAGAATGAAGGAATTATCCCTTACCATAACTATACCTATGGAGAGTTAGCCTCAGAAATTATTGCGGAAGGGATAGCATTGTGTAATAAATTAAAAATACATAGGCAAATGCAGAAGAAAGATTAACGGGTATAAAAATCCTAGGAGATTTTTGTGAACAAATTGGCTATCCGTCGATAGGCTACCCACATAAGAAAAGGGAGAAAAGGATTAAGAAATATTATCCGTCTAAAAAATAAGTGAAAAGAAGAAAAATAAACACACTAAATATTCTGAAAAGAAAAAGAAAACCCTTAAAGAAAGAAATGGTAAAAACACTATTGCATGTTATAGGTGTGGAAGAATAGGGCATTATGCGAATAAGTGTAGAATGAAGCAACAAATCCAGGCCCTCACTATAGATCATGAGCTAAAAGATTCTTTAGCAAAACTCTTCCCAAATAGCTCTGACTCCGAAAAAGAAGACTTAGAACTTAATGTATTGGATTATGCTTTGGAGGAAGAAGAGTCTGAAAAGGAAGTCCAGTCTAAAGAAGACTCAGACTGTGACAGGAATTGTGATTACCATAAGTCCCCGTGTACTATGAATGGACTGTTAGTTTCTCATGAAGAAAGACAATCTAATTTTGGATTTAGTAGATAAAATCCCAGATCCAGAAGAAAGAAGAGCACAGTTAGAAGCCTATTTGGAAATGAATAAAGACAAGCCTGAAGCTTCTAAAGAACCGCTTCTCAAGAAAATGGAAAATAGAGAAGCCCCTTACGATATTCATGAAATTTTTGAAAGAATTAAAAAAACAAAGAAGCAAAGAGAACCCACAGTAAGAGAATTAAGAGGTAAGCTAAATATGGTTAAATCAAAAATTCAAAAGTTAAAAGAAAGAGTGGTCACGCTAGAACTGCTCAATAAAGAAGAAGAAGAGTTTGATTCTAAAGAAGTAAATCAAGATCCTTTTGAAATAAACAATTTACATTTTGTTAACTTGGTTAACAAGGTAATTATGCAAAAATGGCACACTAAAGTAACTATAGTTGTCTAGAAAAAATATGTGTTCTACACAATTGCTCTAATAGACTCTGGAGCAGATCTGAATTGTATTAATGAAGGATTGGTTCCTTCATGATACTTCTCCAAAACCATGGATGAGTTGAACACTGCAGACGGCAGTAAAATGATCGTTAAGTATAAATTAAACAATGCGGTTTGCAATAATGGGATATGTTTTCAGATACCATTTTTAATGGTAAAAGGACTATCTCATCCAGTCACCTTAGGAAACCCCCTTCTTCATATGTTATATCTGATAAAGAATATATCGGAACAAGGACTTACCACTGAATTAGAGGGAAAAGAAATTACTTTTCATTTTATCTCTCAACCCCGCATAAAAGAAATAGATGTGATAAAGAATGATATCTAGAGAAAAGGAAAGTTCATAAACTCCCTAAAACAAGAAGTGTCGTTTAGGGTTATAAAAGAAAAACTTCAAGAAGAAAACCTTCAACATCAAATTAAGACTGTTTAAGAAGAGTTAGAAAAAATAGTATGTTCTGAAAGTCCTACTGCCTTTTGGGAAAGAAAACGTCATGTGGTAAAATTACCTTATGAACCAGATTTCAATGAAAAAATGATTCCCACAAAGGCTAGGCCCATTGCTATGGGACCAAGGCATTTAGAAATTTGAAAAAAAGAAATTGCTGAACTAGAGTCTAAAAGGCTTATTAGAAAAAGCCAAAGCCCGTGGAGTTGTACAGCCTTCTATGTTGAGAATGCTGCGGAACTCGAAAGAGGTGTTCCAAGATTAGTCATAAACTATAAACCTCTGAATAAAACTCTTAGATGGATTAGGTACCCACTGCCTAATAAAAGAGATTTATTGAATAGACTCTATGAAGCAATTATTTTCTCAAAATTTGATATGAAGTCTGGATACTCATATCAGAGCCTTTGAAACAATGGCTTAGCATCCTGCGCCAATTCATTATAGAAGTCTGAGATGTAATTTAAACTTCCTAAAAACCTTTGCAATTGAGTTTTATCTTTGATTTCATTAGGGAATTTATAAGCAAACTCAATTGCTCTGTTTATAGGAATGATAGTTCCTTCTTTTATATTATGTTGCAAAAATCTTATTTTGGTTTGGAATAGTTTCATCTTTCTGGCTGATACTACCAAACCATTTTCTTTTACCACCTTGAGAAATGCTTTAAGGTGTTTAAAATGCTGCTCAATTGTCCTGGAAAAGATCAATTGAGCGAATGGCAAAGTGACACCTGGCGCATTATCTTTAAAGGTCGTATGGGTCTTGGCTGTCGATGAAAATATCTTCATTACTTTTGTCATCGTGGTCCAGGAAATCTTTTTCTTTATCAAGCCCGTCGTGCCTTGATCTTGACGACTCAACTTTTTCTTTTCCTTTCGAGCTGGCAGATAAGCTCGAATCTTCTCCTAGAGCATCAAATAGTTTCCTTCTAATTTCTTCTTTAGGCATATGATGGAGAACTTCCTGTAACATCTGTGTTACATTCAGAGGAGATTTTTCTTCAGTTGATTTTTCTTTAGTCGGACTTGGCTTTTTAGAAAACTGAATGAGTCCTTTACTAGAATAGATGCATGGAGGGTTGAAGAAATTACATTTATCCCAACATCTAAGTAGAACTCGCCTAACCAACCATGGGACTTCAACTTTTGAATCCTCAAATTTTCTCTGATTTTTAAAAACAATAATATAATCCCATTTAATGATCCAAGGAACTTTATATGCAACTGTGAAAATGAGCCTTGGGTTGATTAAGGTTCTGTTGACTTCACCAAATTATTCATAAATCTTTCGAATTTTATTAGGCATAACTATGGGAAACAGTCCCCAATGGAAAAACCATTCTTAGAACCATAAGGGAAATTCCCATTCTTCTTTAACGAGATTGAATGTTATAAACCAGCTAAATCTTCTTTGCCGGTTCTCATAGCATAAGGCTCCGTTCCAGGCCTCCATATAGTCAAAATAATTGAAATGTCGGGGTCTTCCAAGCTTTAATTCTTTAGTTTGGAATAAATCATCACCCTAGTCTTCTTGAGAAAACACTCTTTTTATTATAAATTTACTATATGCCCATTTGCCTTCACCTCAGATAGTTGGGGTAAAAGTTATCGATCCCATTTCTTCCAAAATTGCTTGGTAGAACAAGTAATCTTTTGGTAGAAAAGGATAGGTAAATGATTCTGCGTATAAATTTTTGCTACTTTATAGGGAGGTAATTCGACATGTTTTTTGGTGATGGGCACCAAGTGAGAGTGATAAATTGGTACTATTGGGAGACCTTCTTCATTAGGTCCTTTAACATTAACTTCATAGGCGTCTTTTCGAGGCTTGTCTGGATCTTTAGAACAAGAGGAAGAGATTTCGAGACTTCTTTTTGAACTCATGCTTTCTCCATTGAGTTCATGTGAGAAATTCACGAGTTAGAAAATTAAGCAAAGAATTAGCTTCTCCTTTAATAAACTCAATATCAAAATCAAAAACAAATAAAATTGCCTGCCATCTAGCAAATATTGGTTTAGATGCCATGTTCTTGACATCCTTTAAAAGAATTTCTTTAGCACTATTGTAGTCTACTCTTATTAAAAATTTTTGATTTAATAAATCTGATTCAAATTTCTGGACGTAGAGCACTATAGACAAATTTTCCTTTTTAACTGTCGAGTAATTAACTCGAGGGCCTGTCCAGACTCCACTAGTAAATCGTACTGGGGATTCTTTCTCATTTATCCTTTGTTTAAGTATTCATACATAGCTTTTATCTGAGGCATCAGTTTCAACTATCTTAAAGGCTTCTGGATGTGGAATAGCTAAACAAGGCTGAGTTTTTACTCGAGCTTTTATTCTTTTCACAGCTAAAGTATGGCTTCGAGTCCACTCTGGTGGATTCTTCTTGAGCCTTTGAAATCGTGGCTTAGCATCCTGAGCTAATTCTTTATAGAAGTCTAAGACATAATTTAAACTTCCTAAAAACCTTGGCAATTGAGTTTTATTTTTGATTTCATCAGGGAATCTATCAGCAAACTTAATTGCTCTATCTATAGGAATGATAGTTCCTTCTTCTATATTATGTCCCAAAAATCTGATTTTGGTTTGGAATAGTTTTATCTTTCTAGCTGATACCATCAAAGCATTTTCTTTTACCACCTTGAGAAATAATGCTGCTCAATTGTCTTGGAAAAGATTAAAATATCATCAATATAGACAATTGAAAAGGTAGTATAGGGATTAAAAATTTCATTCATAATTTTTTGAAATTCAGAGGGGGCATTCTTGAGGCCAAACGGCATAACATTCCATTCATATTGACCAAATGGAACGGTGAATGATGTTTTGTACCTATCTTCCTCTACTATTTGGATTTGCTAGTATCCAGACTTCATATCAAATTTTGAGAAAGTAGTTGCTTCGTAGAGTCTATTCAATAAATCTCTTTTATTAGGCAGTGGGTACCTAATCCATCTAAGAGCTTTATTCAGAGGTTTATAGTTTATTACTAATCTTGGAACATCTCTTTCGAATTCCGCAGCATTCTTAACATAGAAGGCTGCACAACTCCACGAGCTTTGGCTTTTTCTAATAAGCCCTTTAAACACTAGTGCAGCGATTTCTTTTTTGCAAATTTCTAAATGCCTTGGTCCAATAGCAATGGGCCTAGCCTTTGTGGGAATCATTTTTTCATTGAAATCTGGCTCATATGGTAATTTTACCACATGGCGTTTTCTCTCCCAAAAAGCAGTAGGACTTTCAGAACAGACTATTTTTTCTAACTCTTCTTGAACAATCTTAATTTGATGTTGAAAGTTTTCTTCTTGAAGTTTTTCTTTTATAACCCTAAACGACACTTCTTATTTTAGGGAGTTTATGAACTTTCCTTTTCTCTTGATATCATTCTTTATCACATCTATTTCTTTTATGCGGGGTTGAAAGATAAAATGAAAAGTAATTTCTTTTCCCTCTAATTCAGTGGTAATTCCTTATTTTGATATCTTCTTTATCGGATATAACATATAAAGAAAGCGGTTTCCTAAGATGACTAGATGAGATAGTCCTTTTACCATTAAAAATGGTATCTGAAAACATATCCCATTATTGCAAACAGCTGCATTGTTTAATTTATACTTAACGATCATTTTACTGCCGTCTGCAGTGTTCAACTCCTCCATGGTTTTGGAGAAGTATCGCGAAGGAACCAATCCTTCATTAATACAATTCAGATCTGCTCCAAAGTCTATTAGAGCAATTGTGTAGAACACATATTTTTTCTGGACAACTATAGTTACTTTAGTGTGCCATTTTTGCGTAATTACCTTGTTAACCAAGTTAACAAAATGCAAATTGTTTATTTCAAAAGGATCCTGATTTACTTCTTTAGAATCAAACTCTTCTTCTTCTTTATTGAGCAGTTCTAGCATGACCACTCTTTCTTTTAACTTTTGAATTTCTGATTTGACCATATTTAGCTCAACCCTTAATTCTTTTACTGTGGGTTCTCTTTGCTTCTTTGTGTTTTTAATTCTTTCAAAAATTTCATGAATATCGTAAGGGGCTTCTTTATCTTCTTTAAAATTTTAATTTTAAAAATATATATAATTTATGTTTAATCGATCTTACTAATCGTTATGAAATTAGAAGATTTAGAGAGGAATTATTAGAAACTAGTAATAATATCTTTGAAGAGCATCTTGAAAATCATAATCAATACTGTGATTGTAGAGAATCGGAACGAACATTATATCAGTTTAATCTTATGATTCAGTTTTTAAATCAACTCCTAAGGCAGTAATCCAAAATTCTAGTCCCTTGGGCGTACTGGTATCAGAGCCAAGTTGCAAAATAACCTGTGTAACTCGTTAGTGAAACCCAAGTCGCGTATCCGTGAGTGCCATTGAAAGCCCAAAGTAGGCGTGTTGGCAGAGGAGTAAACCGTTGACAGTGATCTAACGAGATGGATAGGATATTTTCTAGTTTTTCTAGAAGCGATAGTATGTGGTCCAGCACAGGAATGGAACTAAACAAAAAAAATCAAAAAATAAAGAAGTAGTTTTTAGCTGAAGATATAGATACTATTTTAAGTAATTGGAAATTAATTGTTGTCTCATCTAATATGATATATAAGTCAAGTACCAATTTCATGTTTAAGTCTGATTATGTAGTGAAAACTGTGGAACAAGCAGTTCCAATCCATGAAGGGTCTCAATCATTTAGTTTGTTTTGTAAAGAATTATTAACAAAACATCAAGAAAAATATAACTTCCTACATATAGGAATGGTTCAAGTGGTGTTGAAACCAGCAACTAGACTTGGGCTAAATACAGGCGACGTGATCTGCTTAAGAGATAAGAGGCATAATAAGTTTCATGATTCTTTGTTGGGATTGATTGAGTCCTCGCTTTGCGATGGCCCAATTTATTTCTCCTGTTATCCAAACCTTACTCTATCCCTAACCGATCCTCATCTCTTAAAAGCCTTGTCCTTGGATATACAGAGCTCAGACTATGACATGCTGCCTGGGTCAAAAAATATAATTTTGATATACAGGATACACTACAAGGCTAAGAATACTGTACTACCAAACCTAAGGGAAGAAGCCACTAGACTTATGGCCCCAAAAGGGATTACCACACTTTTTGTAACCAATCTTTCCAAAGGAAATTTGGTAGTTCCGAAGACTATTCAATGGGACCAGGTCCAGTTACCTGACATTGGGTCTTGGAAGATGCTATGCAACCTAAGAAACAAGATTCTGCTGAGGTAGAATCTATTGTAGAATCTTTCGAAGGAGCAGTAGCTATTCGATTTTCCAGAAATAGAATTGTCAGTATAGGTTCTAGAAGGTCCTTCTCGGGGAGTCCTAGTGCTCCTTATTCGGTCCCGCCAAGAACATCTGTGTCCACTATTAGCCCAATCCAATGTTCCAACTTTATAAGTGGATTAAACAGAACTAATGAAAATGTGGCCCAACTTGTTTATGAATCTCGAAGCCCAACACCTTCAGATATGGGCAATGATAAAGAAAGTATCGTGTCAAAACCTTTCAAAATTATGATGCTTAAAAAAGAATTATCTCCATTTCAAAAATGGTTCCAGATGAACCTCAGTGAACAAGAGCAGGCTTTTTGGCTCAAGAAATATAAAGCCTATCAAGTCCTTCAAGGGACTAAAGACTTTTCTAAATTTTTGAAACATATGTTTTCCTTAATACATAAACTCTTTCCTGATTTTCATAATGAAACTTTCTTAACTACGCTGGACTCTACTTATAAGACCTTTTTGACCTCCAAGGCCACCTTCTTCGCAGTATTCACCCTCCATTAGCTCCCATTGCCTATAAGACCAACATTCTCACATTAAATGTTCTCCTTTTTCGCCTAGGGAGGGAATGCTAGCCAGCCTCAGTCATCAACAAAATTTTACCAATCTTAACTTATACATAGTTGGTGAACAATTAACTCGAATTGAAAATCAGATGAATAAATTGAAAGCAGCAGGCTCTGTGCCTAAAGAAAGTTCTACATCCAAAATAGGCAATTTAGAAGACAAGGTGTTATTTAAACCAATGGGAAACAAGCTTGATTTGAAGCTGTCTAAAGAAGATAACACTGAGTTAATCAATGAAATTACTAAAAGACTCGCAGGGCTAGAGGTCGATAGAAGAAAGAAGGCTATAGCCTCGTTAACAATAGAGGCCGAAACAGATAAAGATGAATCTAGAGAAGACATTCCTAAAGAAGAACGGAATTCAAATGAATTAGAAGCAATGCTAAAAACAGAGTGTAATGAAATCAATAGGATCACATATCCTAAAGCTAAGGGAAAGGTAGATGTCAAACCATATTACCCCAGGCCATCGCCCATTAATATGCAATATGAAGAACCAAGCTTTAATTATGTTCAGTACGACAGTTCTTCCATAGTAGAATGGAATATTGATGGACTATCTGAATATCAGATCAAGAATGTCCTCCAATATATGACCATGTATGCCACAGCACATACATATACTCAATTGTTCATCCTCTAAAAACAGGCCATCGCCCATTAAAATTTTCAATTGTTCGTCATCCCACAAACACACATATTTATTTTATTTAAAAATAAAATATAAAAATTTTTAAATGTCCCATTATCATATATATATCTATTAAAAAATAAATTTTAAAAAAAGTAAAAACTTAAAATTTTGAAATACTTAATTATCTGTATGTATTTATTTAAAAATAATTATATTCAATCAATTAATAAAATATAATTTTTTAATTCGTCATGACTAAGATTATTTTGGGATATTCAAATTTTATCAAGAGTCTTATCGAAAATCTCATTATTCTACTCTATTCTCATATTTATATATAGTATATATTATATATGTTATATAAATAATAATTAGATTTTATATATATTAAAAAAGTAGGAATTCTATTTTAAAAGTTTTGTGATCTTAATAAGCATTGGAATCTTATTGTGTCTAATATTGAATTAATTACTCTGTTTAAAATTTACTAGTCTTTTTTACGACGTGCGTTGCATGTTGATTATGATCGTTATATATTCTCATTTTTTGTACTCTTTTATTTTTTATATATAATATTAAAGCATAAGTTTTTGTTTAGACTAAAATAAATACAAGTAGTTAATTTGTATTACACTTTGCCATATAAGCTATTTTTATGTACTTAAATCTATTTTATACAATAAAGTGGTCTCAAATTGAGTGAAAATAATAATCATTTTGGTTGCCGTAGCAATATTACTTATCCAGTATATTAGAAAAAGAAATATATGCACATACATACAAAACCTTGAAACACTAAAAAGTGACCCAAAATAGAAATATATAGTTCTAGTTTCTTTTCAGTTTTCTAATCACTATTTTCTTTCAAGTCAAACAAATATAAGATATAAGAGAAAAAATATCAAAAAAAATTAAAAATGCTTAATCATCAGAAGTCCATTTATTTATTGTAAAAGAGATAATAAATCTTTTACTAAATTAAAATGATAATAGTTACAAATTATTCTATAACAAAAAAGAAAATAAAAAAAATAAAAAATAAAAAAAGAAAATTATTATTAAGAATAAAACTATTTTCAGAACTCACCTAATATATATATATATATATATATATATATATATATATATATATATGATATTTTTAAAATTAAAATTTTAGATTGTTCGTCAATCCTACATATAAATATGTTCATTTTGTTTAAATAAATTTTGAAAATTAAAAATTTTGAAATATTGAAAGGTTTAATTATGTGTATTCTATTTGAAAATTTTTTTTTAAAAAATATACCCAATCAAACCATACAAATATAAAGAAAAAATATTAATACAAATATTTTTTTTTATCTCTCTTCTTAATAAAATATTATTTATATTTTATTAGAAAATTTATTTTTTTAAAAAATATATCCAATCAATCATACAAATATAAAAATGATATTAATAGAAAGAATATATATATATATATATATATATATATATATATATATATATATATATATATATATATATATATATATATATTATTTCCTCTCCGAAATAAAATATTTTAAATTATCATTAAAATAGAATCAAATATTTAAAAAGTAAAGTATAAAAAACTTTCAAATTTCTCTTTGTCATATATATTTATTAAAAATTAAGAATAAATTTTTAAAAAATAATACTTAAAATTTTACAATGGTTAATTATTTATATGTATTTATTTAAAAAATGTCACGATTCAAAATCGTGGGCTAAACCGGCATTAAGGCAGAGGTAAGCTTAAGGCCCCGGGGCCCATAATAAACTTAACTCATATGAATCCAGCTCTTTAAACTAGTTTTAGGAACAATAAGCCCATAACGTGACGTTATCATACTGCCAATTTATATCTCTGGCCAGCTTTCACATTGCAAATAATTCATAGCTCGGGCTATAATTTTTGTACCATTAACGTCAACCATGCTATGAGCAAACTGGTTCATTCGTATTTTTTTTTTAGAAAGTCAATTGGAAATTTCCGCATGTTTGTTGAACAATTCACAAATGACTTTTACATGATAAATTGTAATATATGAGGAGCTCAGTACAAATATGGATATATTTTTATACACAATACTGTACTTGTAAATATTACCAAAAACTGTAATTTATTATTGTAACTCTACGGAGAAAGAAGCAGAGCCCATCTGGACCAACAAGATGTCTACATCCTGGGAAAAAAATTATGGGAGGAGGTGAGTTTCACAAACTCTGTGAATAATAATAAATAATACAGAATCTAAACAGTCACTCAAAATGCTTTTCAATTTATATAGTGAGCATTCGTTCAACCAAGCTCATGACACATCATTAACAACCATAACTCGTATCACCTTAAACAATCACATCAAAAAGAGATTGGTCAGTGGCGTCATTATTTAATCATTTCACAAGTTATTTTGATAATCATATTTTCAGGATAGAGGAGCCCATCCCTCTATCGGAGCACAAGGAGTCCATTCCCCATCACAAACTGAGGAGTTCATCCTCCAAATATGAACCAAGGAGCCAACCCCCCATACGACCAATCTATCTAATCTTTACTTGACCAGTCCTCACATTGTTTTTTCATTCTCTTTTTCTTTTCTATTACCAACATGAGATCACCCTGTGGTTTTGTGTCTCAACCCATTTCATTCCAATTTCTCATGCAAACAAAGCATATTGTTATCACATCATAAGTAATCCAAACAATTCATTCAATATAATAAGTCATATTGATAATTAATATGCATCACATGAGTGTAATCATGGGTATATGATTATATAACATTTGTATGATTGCAATTTTATACTGAATATATTTAGATAGCATAGTGTTACGCGGAAGGTTCTGGAAGCTGCTAGAATTCATGGGAAAGGTCTAGCAAGGCCAAGAAAGAGCTACCAAGTTCAAGAAGCTTTTGGATCCATGAAGAAAACTCTAGCCCACAAGGTATTTAAGTGTATAATCTATAATATTCTAGATTATTCTACACATGTGTAAGGTGGATGGTAAAATATCTCTAAATCTAGAATGATCCACTAAACCTCCACCACACATTTCCTGTAAAGAATTGTAACCACATGTTAAGGAGGTGGAAATTCCTATAAATACCTCACCTCCCCTCATTTGTAAATCATCCAAGCATTTGAGTAATAAGAGATCTACAACAAAGCTTTTACAATCTCTCTTGTGTTCTCCTCTCTACTTAGCTTACATTTTCGCTCCAACATGACTCCAAGGCTTACTTAGCGCATCCTAAAGTCTCAAGAGTGACTAAGTGCCGCGCGGATAGGCAAAGGAAAAACCTATCTCCATGACAGGTGGTACCAGAGCAGGTTTCATCCTAGGTACCAAACCTTTTACCTCAACCTATGGCAAGTGAGGAAGCTCAAGTGATTATTACTGAAGAACAACAACCTTAGCAAGCTGAAGCCATTCGAGGCCGTGAGCAGGTGCGTGCTCGGCCTACGCGGGGGAAGTCAAAGGCACGAACCCCTCCCATTGATCCTGTGGAGTAGAAAATTGTAGCTCTTGAGCGACCTTTGTCCACTCAAGAAGCTATTGTGGGAGAACTCTCCGAACAAATTGACAATATTGTTCAGGAGAATGAAGAGATCACTCAGGCTGCCAAAGGCATGATTACCGAGCTTGGCAGAGCCCTACGAGAGGAGCTTCAAGCCCTTGTTGGTAGGATGACGGAGGTATGAACATTCACCGAATCTGAAACAGTGCCCTACGTAGTGAAGTAGATGCTATCCATTCCGAATGTCGGGTGCACCATTGTATGAGTAGTCCTACCTCAACCAGTGTTACCACCGGTGCTTCGGTACCTGGTTTGAAGTTGCCCAAAGCCTGCGACGTACAATGGTACGCGTAGCGCCTCTATGGTGGAGAACTTTCTCTTTGGCCTTGACCAGTACTTTGAGGCCATGGGGGTATTGGATGATGCTGCTAAGATTGGCAATGCCCCCACGTTCCTCCGGGACGCTGCTCAACTATGGTGGTGAAGGAAGCATGCGGAGCATGAGAAAGGCATTTGTGCTATCAATACATAGGAGCTATTCAAGGCAGAATTATGGAAGCACTTCGTACCTCACAATACAGAAAGTGAAGCAAGGGGTAGAACATCGTCTATGACAAAGCGGTAGCATCTCAAATTACATCAAGGAGTTTACTACCCTTATGTTGGAGATCGACGATCTATCCGACAAAGACGCTCTTTTCTACTTTAAGGATGGGCTAAGAGATTGGGCAAAGGTAGAGTTAGAACGGCGTGACGTGCAAACACTTTACCATGCCATTGCCGTGGTTGAAACTCTAACCGACTACTCCACCCAAATCAAGAATAAGAAGCCCAATCCTGGTAAGAATGGGTGAGAGAAGCATAGTCAGAAAAAGGATCAGAGTCACAAGGAGGGCGGTTCATCCAAATCTTCAGGCGGAAAATATGACAAGCCGTCCAAGAGGTATGATTCCAAACCTCCGAAACCTTGCTTCATCTGCGATGGGCCGCATTGGACAAAAGATTGCCCCAATAAGAAGGCAATAAATGCGATGCGTGCCGAATAGAAAAAGCAAGAGGCAGAAGAAACCCAAGCCATCTTGGGATTCCTGCAATACTTGAGCTCCATAATAAGAACCCTTTCTCCTAGCTTCCCCAAGATGAAGGGACTGCTATATGCCGATGTAGCCGTTAATGAAAAATCAGCTAGCGTCATGCTAGACACAGGGGCTACACACAACTTTATTGATATCGAGGAGGCCAAGCGACTAGGCTTGGATATCATTGGAGATAGTTGCATAATCAAGACTGTAAATTCCAAAGTGAAGCCAATTGCCAAATTTATAAAGGCTGTAACAGTTAAAATTGGCTCATGGTGCAGTAAGCTAGACTTCACCTTCGTGCTCATGGACGATTTTGACATAGTATTAGGATTAACATTCTTCCAAAAGGTATGCGCACTCCTTTTACCTTACTCAAGTTCCCTAATTTTACTTGAAGGAGAGAAGCCATGCATTGTCCCATTAAAGTGCATAGAGAAATCACCATCTACGATCTCGACTATGCAATTTAAGCGGGGCTTAAGCAAAGCCGAAAACTTTATAGCATCAATAAGGGAATTAAATGAGGGTGAAGAAGTAACAAATCCTAAACAGTCTTTGCCTGAATGTGTGCAAACGGTTTTGGATGAGTACAAGGATGTCATGCCTCCCCAGTTGCTGAAAAAGCTCCCTCTTAGAAAGGAGATTGATCACCAAATTGAGCTGGAGCCTGGTGCCAAGCCACCAGCCATGGCTCCTTATCGCATGTCTCCTTTGGAGTTGGAAGAACTAAGAAAGCAACTCCAAGACCTCATTGATTCAGGGTACATCCAACCCTCTAAAGCTCCTTATGGCGCACCAATCCTCTTCCAAAAGAAGAAGGGTGGCTCTTTACGAATGTGCATAGATTATCGGGCCTTGAACAAGATCACTATCAAGAATAAATAGCCGATACCCTTGATAGCTGATCTCTTTGATCAATTGGGGAACGCAAGATGGTTCTCAAAGCTGGACTTGCGGTCGGTTTACTACCAAGTATGCATAGCGGCAGGAGATGAGCCAAAGACAATTTGCGTAACTCGATATGATGCATTTGAGTTCATGGTCATGCCTTTCGGTCTAACCAATGCCCCAACAACATTCTGCACTCTCATGAACAAGCTGTTCCTCCTATTCCTTGATAAGTTCGTGGTGGTATACTTGGACGATATTGTGGTATATAGCACTACCCTTGAAGAGCACGTGCAACATCTCAAACAAGTCTTCCAAGTTCTCTGGGAAAATGAACTCTATGTAAAGGTGGAAAAGTGTTGCTTTGCTCAACTAGAAGTGGAATTTCCTAGGCATCGGATCAAGGAAGGCAAGCTAATGATGGATCCAGCAAAGGTGAAGGCTATTCAAGAATGGCAACCTCTATCAAACATCCTTGAGCTAAGATCCTTTTTAGGCCTGGTAAACTACTATCGCCGCTTCATAAAGGGATATTCAGCCATCGCGGCACCCTTAACAAATCTACTTAAGAAGAATTGCTCATGGCATTGGGCATCACAGTGCCAAGATGCCTTCGAACAATTAAAGCAGATACTGTCCGAAGAGCCCGTCATGGTGTTGCCCAATTATACAAAGCCTTTCGAGGTACACATTGATGCCTAGGATTACGCTATCGGCGGGGTACTAATGCAAGAAGGCCATCCCATTGCCTATGAAAGTCAAAAGTTGAATGATACCGAACGTCGGTATACTGTCCAAGAGAAAGAAATGACAGCCATAGTTCATTGCCAGTGAACATGGTCAAGACGGACAATGTAGCTACCAGCTACTTTCAAACGCAAAAGAAGTTGAGTCCCAAGCAAGCTTGATGGCAAGACTTCTTGGCAGAGTTCGATTATCGGCTTGAGTACAAGCTAGGGAAGGCCAACGTTGTTGCTGATGCGCTGAGTCGCAAGGCAAAGTTAGCCAACATTAGTGCTAGCACCCCATAAAGTGACTTCCTGGAGCGTATTCGAGAAGGCATGTAGCACGACACCTTTGCCAGGAACTTGCTCGAACTAGCAAAAGAAGCCAAGACTCGAAGATTTTGGGAATAGGACGGAGTACTTTATTCCCATGGTAATCGAGTCTTTTTACCGAAATGGGGGAATCTTCGTAAAGAAACTCTTAAGGAATCCCACGATTCAAAATGGGCTGGACATCCAGGTGAGACTCGTACTTTAGCCTTAGTAAGAGCTCACTACTACTGGCTGAAGATGCAAGATGACATCAAGACATATGTCAAGACTTGCCTTGTCTGTCAACAAGACAAGGTAGAACAACAACCTCCCAAGGGTTTACTTGAACCACTTCCCATAGCGGAGCAACCTTGGGAGAGTGTCTCGATGGATTTCATCGTCGCACTACCAAAGTCTGAGGGATATGGTAGCATCATGGTGGTTGTTGATCGATTTAGCAAGTATGCTACCTTTATTCCCGTATCAGCCGATTGTAAGGTTGATGAAGTAGCCCGTATGTTCTTCAAGAACGTGGTGAAGTTATGGGGGCTTCCTCAGAATATCGTAAGTGATTGAGACCCCCGCTTCACTGGCAAGTTTTAGCGAGAGTTGTTCAAGCTGATGGGGACAGACTAGAACTTCTCAACTGAATTCCATCCCTAAAGTGATGGGCAAATAGAGCATATTAACGCATTGTTGGAGTTATACCTTCGACATTATGTCAGTGCCCATCAGCGAGATTGGGCTAAGTTACTTGACATTGCCCAATTCTCATATAATCTCCAAAGAAGTGAATCCACGGGCAAAAGTCCCTTTGAGATCATTATGGGACAGTAGCCCCTCACTCCCAATGCAATCGCAGCTTTATATGCCGGCACAAATCCAGTAGCTCACAAGTTTGCGAGGGAATGGCATGAAGAAGCTGACGAGACTCGTGCTTGTCTCGATAAGGCTGCTCGACGAATGAAGAAATGGGCCAACACCAAGCGGCGACCAAGAGAGTATGCTGAGGGAGACAAGGTGCTGATCAAACTCCTTCCTAACCAATTCAAATCATTATGCAAGGTGCATAAAGGGTTAGTGAGGAAGTACGAGGGACCATTCCCCATCATCAAACGAGTAGGGAAGGTTGCTTGTCAAGTTGAACTGCCTCCCAAGTTCAAGATTCATAATGTCTTCCATGTTAGCATGTTAAAACCTTATCATGCAGATGATGAGGATCCAAGTAGGGGCGAGTCTACTCGAGCACCAACTGCTGTCGTTACCGAATTTGACAAAGAGGTTGATAGAATTCTCAATTCACGAGTCGTACGGCGACGCGGAGTGCTAAACTATCGCGAGTACTTGATCAAGTGAAAGAACTTGCCTGAGTCTGAAGCTAGCTGGGAGCATGAAGGTATTCTTTGGCAGTTTTGTTTAGCGAAAAGATAAAGGAGTATAACACGATGAGGGCGTCGCTAGAATGAGTGGGGGAGAGTGTTACGTAGAAGGTTCTGGAAGCCGCTAGAATTCGTGGGAAAGGTCTAGCAAGGCCAAGAAAGAGCTACCAAGTTCAAGAAGCTTCTGGATCCATGAAGAAAACTCTAGCCCACAAGGTATTTAGGTGTATAATCTATAATATTCTAGATTATTCTACACATGTGTAAGGTGGATGGTAAAATATCTCTAAATCTAGAATGATCCACTAAACCTCCACCACACATTTCTTGTAAAGAATTGTAACCACATATTAAGGAGGTAGAAATTCCTATAAATACCTCACCTCCCCTCATTTGTAAATCATCCAAGCATTTGAGTAATAAGAGATCTACAACAAAGCTTTTACAATCTCTCTTGTGTTCTCCTCTCTACTTAGCTTACATTTTCGCTCCAACATGACTCCAAGGCTTACTTAGCGCGTCCTAAAGTCTCAAGAGTGACTAAGTGCCGCACAGACAGGCAAAGGAAAAACCTATCTCCGTGACAATAGGGTGAATAATGCATGTATATAGATAATGGTATGCACCATTTATTATTACTCACGATTATAAAAGAAGGAGCAAGCCTTCATTTGGATTTTGATTAGCAGGATGTTGGCTCAAGGGTTAAATTCTAATCTCGAGATTTTGATGATTAAAACAAAACAAATAAATTTAAATTATATTATTTGTGCTAATAATATTTTATGCAGATTACATATGGAAAGTAATAAATGAACAAGGAAAGTCCTACAAATTCAAGGATTACGAAGAATCTTAAACACCCTAGTGGTTAGACTTTTAGGAATTATTGTAGGATAGAGAGAACATTCAATTATAAGCACAAAAATCAATTTTCTCTCATCAAAATTATTTTTCGAAAATAGTTCTTCAAAATAAATCTTTTCGTTCCTTGATTTTACATTAAAAATTGTTTTTCGAATTCTCTTAAGATTCGAAATATTCGAATTACCTAAATTAAAGAGACTTTGTCTCTAATAATTTTGGTAATACGAATAACTTGAATGATCTTATGCACTTCATTTTCGGAAACAAAACCTTTTTGAAGATCTAAGAATCTTGATTTATCTTCTTACCTAAAACGAAGAAAGATCTTATTTTAATTTGTTTTAGTAAGAAAAATCTTTTCGGAAAATATTTATTCAAGTATTTACTTTCGAAAATCTTTATTTTAAGGAAAGAAAGATTGTCTCTTATTTTCTTACCAAAAAGAAAGAATATTGACTCAAAAGATTTTGGTAACAAGGATTTCCGTATCTTCTAAAATAAGGAAAGTCAATATTCTGATTTAAAAAAAAGAGAGATTTTCACTTTCTAAAAACGAGAGTCACAAACCTCTATAAAAAGACATTTTCATTCTTGAAAAACGTAGAAGAAAGAGTTTTCGTTTTAAGAGTATTCATCAATTGATCATATCCTTTATCTCTCAAAACTTACTCTCTACCCCCTTATTTCTTTTCATCTTTGTACTTTACGTTTTATGTTTTAAAGAGAAAAGAAATTTTCTATAACAACTTCTTTTGAAAAATAGTTCTGTTTTCTAAACGATTTTCTAATCTGAAAAACTATTTTTCCTGTGCTTATATTTGCATTTCTATCTGTCTATTTATAGTCTATAATCTTTAGTAGACAGGTTTCTTTTTGATAAACATTTGTGTCATAGCTTAGGTGAGAAGCTATTGTGAAAGAGGTTATCAAGCGACCTTCTCCGTAAGAGAGATTCTAATGTCTTGAATTGAGTTTCTGTTCTTTGCCAAAAACAGAAAGGGTTGAGGTTAACTAGAACCTTTGGAAAATCTAGTGGGATAAAGGGTAGATCTAGGGGTTGATCTATTGCGTTGTACTGTTGGTTTGTCTCTTACCCTTGAAAAGAGATAACATAGTTGAGGATCTCAAGATGAGTCTTGGGGAGTGGATGTAGGCGGGTTAGTGCCGAACCACTATAAATCACTGTGTTGATCTTTTTATTTTTTTCTGAAGTTCTGCTTGATAATATTTTACTCACACTTCTGTTTATGGTTTAGAAATGCTAAAGTTGTTAATGTTTTTGATGTTCTAATCTAAAATAAGTCTTATCTTTGCTGAACATTAGAACTCTGGACTTCTGGTCAGTGAATATACTAAGTTCTAAATGGTTCTTCTATTTACAGTATATTTCACTTCTTGGGTTTCTAATCAATTTTCTAAACTTGATCAAACTTTGTGAAGCAGTTCAGATTTCGATAACTGTCTCTCACACAGTCTTTTTAAACTTTATGAGGAAGTTCTAATTACAATAGCTTTCCGTCATAAAGCATTTCTATAATTGAATAAGACATTGTGAAGCAGTTCTAATTGATAGCTGCACTTCGCAAAGTCTTTCTATTTTCTCTGAATAGAACATTGTGAGGTAGTTTTAATCAATAACCTATTTTCATAAGTTCATTATTTTTCCGCTGCACTTGGAATTCTGAGTTTTGTTTTTAAAGCTAAAATTTATATTTTTAGAAAACCCAATTCACCCCCTCTCTTGGGTTGTGCCATACATATACGAGACCCACACAGGAGCGGTAGACAAACTCAAACGATCTGGATAAAACACAAATATAAAGGAAAGACTGCATTAAACATATGATTTTACTTAAATAATAATTAAGCTAACATACATATGCTTAGATATTGGATTGCCTCAACTAATCTAAAGCTTATTGATATTTCCAATAATATTTTCCCTCAAATAGAATTTTCTATTTGCTCAAGTATTAACTATTTAATACACTTATCGATTATCACTCACACAGTCCATCCATTGGGCAATCAATAATCCAATCATCATGAGTAATAATTTTACATTCAACTCATAGCTTATAGATTAAATAACCTTCAATCTAATCCCAATACATCCTCAAATATTTTTACTTCATCTCGATATAATTTTGTAACACCCACCGCCCAGTCCCGAGAGACCTGACGGTAGGTGCCACATTCGGTGCTGGAGGCACCGTCCTAACCTACATATAAATCATATAATCTATATTATGAATTAGAAGTGACTTAGTATTCACAAGTTTAGCAAGTAATAATAAATTTTTTTTTTGAAAATGATTTGGGAGAATCCTACAGAAAAACCGCAAAAGTTTCTCCTAAAAATAGAAGTTGCCAAACATGTGAATATAAAACACTCCCAAATTCAAACTCCAAAACCCCATCAAACTCCTATTACAACACAACAACACTTCTATAATTTCATAGCTACATAATTCTTCAATAATTTACAATAACATGCTTAAGTCATAAATCAAATTACATAGTCTCCAAAAAAAAATAATAACTATAAATGCCATAATTCTTAGTTACATAAAACACTAATCAACTACCAAAATAATCTCTTCAACTCTAATGCTACTCTTCTGGTCTTTAAGCAGCAAACACAAATTCCAACCTGCGCATGATAAAATCAACGTGCTGGGTATAAAATGCAGTGGTGCTCATAAAACTCAATAAACCAATGTTGTGATGACAATATACTTAAAACACAAACTTCATAAAATCATTTATAATCATAGAATCATTAAATTTCAACATGCATTAACATTTATAGCATAAGAAATATCAAATAAACTTACAATTAATAACATAAATAATTCATTCTACTCTACCATTTTGCTAAAATAATGCAATCTCTTTAATTTAATTTCCTTAAAATATTTTCCAAAGGGGCTCGCATACACTTAGGAGAAAAGAAGCAGATAGGTTTTCTTAGCTTATTCATAATGACCTTATGTCGCCAACTTATTCATAACATATAGAGCGCGTCTGCCCTAACATAAGACACCCACGTGCCTAGCATATGATCATAGCTTCTTATCATAATGGCATCAAATGCCGAGCATGCTCATCTTACATAATAAAACATATCATGCAACAAATTCACACCAAGTATAATAGAGCCCAAAATTCTTGTTTTAATTCTTAATTGATAACATTTCTCGTAAAATTCATTTTCTTTAGTCTTTTTAAAATCATAATGAAAACTTAATTTATACTTAAGTAACTCATGAAAATTCTCATACTTAAACATAATTACTTAACATACTAAATTTCCAGCATTAAAGTAACCTTAACCCTTGATGGGTTTTTAAGACACAACTTGAGTTATAGGTCTCCAAATTGATTGAAGTTAAATTAATTGGAAAGGTAAGACAAAATGCTACAAATTTTATGAAGGGACCACAGCCCAGATCAATCTGTAAGATGGTAAACAAAAGCTAGGAACACAGACCAATAGTCTAGACTTGATGCAGCAGAACTAAGTCCAATGTTTATTAAATTCCTACTTATCCAAACACTCAAATTAAACCAATCCAAAACCAGGGAAGTCTTAAGATATAGGGCAACAACTTTCATGAAGAACTTAGAACATAATCTTGCCATTATAGTGGTTAAAATGGGCAATCAATTCAGAGATACATGTGGCTCGGCATCACAGAGTCAGTTTGGGTGTTTCAGCCATAAGTTGAGCTATATATATCCAAATTGGACACAAGAGGATGGGTTGGAAAGCTAAGAAGTAGAACTACAACTTTTATGAAGGGCTTAATAAAAGGGATCGAAAAATAGTCCTTAATATCACCCAATAACACATTTCCCCAATTTCAGCTTACTTTAAACATGAAAAGGAACATGCAAGACAAAAGATACAAGGTAGAGATTTCTACCACATACTAAATACTCATCAAACATCATTTTTAGAGCATAAACCAACAAAGAAAACAAGAGAAAACTTAAGCCCTTTATCCCTAGTAGGTTTGACCACTCTTGAAAGAAGAAGAGGAAAATGTTTTCCTCATCAATTCAACCTATAGGCATACTTAGAAAACACCTAAGAACACATTTATGCAACCAAGGTTCAACAAACAAATCATTTCATACCAAATTCCCAATTTTCACAAAGCAGCATAAACTTCACAAAATAAAAAAAACAAACAAATAAGGTAAGTGTGTTTATGAACACTAACCTTAAACACAAGCTTTAACAAGCTTAAATCAAACTCTTTAAGCCTTAGCTTTGCTCTTCTCTTTGGTAGAAGGTTCTCCACCCTCTATATGTAAGAAACTCAAAATCAAAAGAAAGAAAACAAATAAAAGAAGAAATTGGAGCATGATTAAGCATGTATATGCTAAAAGAAAACTCTAAACCTAAAAATAATGAAGCTAACATGAAATCACTTACTTGAACCAAGTAGGAAAATCTCCAAATTCCTTAAAATTAGTCACCAAAAATCACTTCTCTAGCTTCACTCTCTAAGATTAATTACTTAAATCAAGTTGGATGGGGTTAATTTGGTGGATTTAGCAAGTAGAAGTTGAAGAAAAACAAGAAGAAGAAGGAGAGGAAGTTGGCGTAAAAAATGGAGAAGAAGAAGAAGAAAAGTGTTGCTCAATTAGTGGAGTTGACTTATATAAAGTAACTAAAGGGTAGTTTCATCTTTTCCCATAATTGGATGGCTAGGATTGAGTCAATAGTAATCTAATCTAATGGCTACAAATATTCTCCAATTAAATTCCTTCAAAATATTATTTATCTCCACAAAATTCTCAAATTTACTCTATAAAAATAATTCCTCAAATTTCCTTAATTATTATAACACCATAATTCACTATTTACTAATTATCTAAATTCTCCAAAAATATTCATTACTTACTTTCTATCCATAAAAACCATACATGCATGCTCAAAAAATATTAAAGAAAATATAAACATATTTAGTAATTTTTTCGGACCAAAATAGTACCAATTCCTAGACCGGTGGTATTATTCACAGACTGATAAACTACTATTTAAAACATAGAAAAAATAAGGCATTACAAATTTACTTCCTTAACCACTCACCACATAATAAATCTCTTATACACACAATATAAACAATCCTTTACTTAATTAACTTTTCTCAAAATATATTATTCTTTAATTAAATCTGGATTGACTACTAAAACTAATACTTCCTTTCGCTTATCATTTTATTTCATATAGTATAATTCTAATTCCAAAATAATTGATACTCATCCAACAATGATTTTCTTTTTAACTTAAATCACTTTTCGTCCTCAAGATGATTTGTAGCACACTTAAGTGTCTAATTTGCTTATTTTATTCAAAATTCATACTATAAATTCATATTTATCAAAGTCCTCAATTTATTTTTGTGGCAGCAATTATAACTTGCTTAAATTTATAAAAACTCTTATTTTACTTTTAATCCTTAATTATTTTAATCAAAATTAATTTAACCTAATAACATAATTTTCAGACTCGAAATTTACATTGAATTTAATAAATTAAATATTAAATATACCGATTAAAAATCGAATTTCAGATTCAAGATCAGTGTTTAAATCTTAAGCTTCTGCCTCCCGGGGTCTCGCCGAGACTCACTGATCAATCGCTGGACTACCGCTGCCGTTGCCGTCTACGGTGGTCGGAAAGTCACGGCTGCTCGAAATTGAGCGCTCTTCACGCCATCTGGCTTAGATTTCATAAAAACGTTCGTTTTCGGCGTTGGTTAGGCGAGATCGGCCCTGTAACCAGTCGAAACAGGTTGACAGTCGCCCTAGCTCCGTCATTCATGGTGGTTTTACGAATTGGCCACGAACTTTGTGATTTCCAGAGGGTAAATGCTCGTAAGAAAGAAAGAAACTGTCCGATGCCTATTCTCGACACTAGAACCGCCGGAAACGGCATGAAATCGTCAGAGATTGGAATCGCACCATGAACAATATTTTAGTCTCGATTCTCTCTAGTTTCAAACTCAAATCACACATACTGAGGCTTGAATCCAACTTCTTGTGACGTGAAGAAAATCATTAAGCTTCAAATCACCCCTTTTCATGGAGTTTTAGCCCAAAAAATGAAGGGAAGATAGAAAGGCGGACTGCTGTTGGTTAAAGAGGAGAGTAGGAGAAGGAGAAAAGAAAGAAAAGAAAAGGAAAAGGAAGAAGCTTCTAGGGTGTGCTGGGTCATTCCGGTTCGATTTGAATCGATTTGGTCCAACTCAGCGATTTAGTCTGGTTTTCATTCAATTTACTGATTTTTCATCCAGTTTGAATATTTTCAATTGATTTACGGATCCGGTTTAATAATAATAAAATATTTCCTTTTAAATTTCATATTATAATCTTTTTGGTTGGTGTTAAAAATAAATTTTTAAATAAAAACTGTTTGAAATTAAATTTTTGGGTTATTTAACGCGGAACCCTATGAAAATTAATTCCAAGAAGTCTATGACAAGATTGGAATAACTTCCAAGATCTAACTAAACTCCCCTCTATGGCACCCAAAGCTTAAGGAAGCAAGAACACCAGTAATAGAGTAAAAGAATAAGATAAACGCCACAAGTAAATTGATAAGTTTACCTTGATTCTTGATGCAATTAGAGAAAAGCAATCTCACAATCACTCTAATCAAAGAACACGCCAAAGCATGAACAAAGATGTAGGTTTATTAATTCATTGAATGATTTGTTTAACAACATAACAAAGCTATTTATACTAAATCTAAAAGGACCTGATCCTAAAAGGATTTAGAATAACTAATCTAACTCAACTAAGGATAAGGATAAGGATTAACTAATCTAAACCAACTAAGGATAAGACTAACAAATCTTAACAAATTAAGGATAAGGAATAACTAATCCAAACCAACTAAAGATAAGATTAATTAATTCAAACAAACTAAGGATAAAGATTAGCTAATCTAAACAAATTAAGGATAAAAAATCCAAGGGTGGCCGAATTACTTGTGGCCTAACCCATCAACATTATTACAACTCAAAATTAACACACTTGGATTAACTAAATTTCGCTAGAGACAGACTCTAGCACGGCCTGGGCATGTCAACTAGCACAGGAATGCTTCTTGTTGTTGTTGTTTTCCTTCCTCAAGTCAGACTCTAGCACGGCCTGGGCGTGCCAACTAGCACGGGCGTGCTTCTTGTTGTTGTTTTCCTTCCTTAAGTCAGACTCTAGCACGGCCTGGGCGTGCCAACTAGCACGGCTTGGGCGTGCCAACTAGCATGGGCGTGCTAAGCTAGCACGGTCTACACCTCACGGGCATGTTGTTTTCCTCAACATATGCTTCAATTAATGTAAGAAGTTTAGGTCTGTCTTGAAGTTCTACACAGCACTTGTTGAAAGCAAGGTCATAGAGCTCTTGTGTAACTTGTTCATGAATGTATAAGGACATGGTTGCTCCATATTTCTTTGCACGACT
Source organism: Jatropha curcas (assembly GCF_041381405.1). Taxonomy (NCBI): domain Eukaryota; kingdom Viridiplantae; phylum Streptophyta; class Magnoliopsida; order Malpighiales; family Euphorbiaceae; genus Jatropha; species Jatropha curcas. The sequence continues at coordinate 9,223,695 of NC_143155.1, forward strand.
TCTTGTAATTGGTCCACTAGGAAGCACTAATGGATTTTCCATGTTGTTCTTCTTGTTCCCTTGAACTTCCTGGATGAGTGATGGTGGATCCGTATCATCTCCCCTCCTTCTTAAAAAAGATTTGTCCTCAAATCTACATCCATGTCAAAAGGAGACAAATCACTAATATTGAAAGTGGTAGAAACACCATACTCACCTGGTAAGTCTATCTTGTAGGCATTGTCATTGATGCGCTCCAAGACTTGAAATGGACCATCTCCACGTGCATTGAGCTTAGTCTTCCTTTGGTTGGGAAACCTTTCCTTACGAAAATGTACCCAAACCCAATCACCTGTCACAAACACCAACTTCTTCCTGCCCTTGTTTGCTCTATCAGCATATTGCTTGTTCCTCTTTTCTATGTTGGCTCTAGCCCTCTCATGTAAAGACTTCATCCACTCTGCCTTTTGAGCACCATCTAAATTAGAAAGTTCATTTAATGGTAAAGGAACAAGATATAACACAGTTAGTGGGTTAAAACCATAAACAAGCTCAAATGGACTAAACCTGAAGTAGAATGTATGCTACGGTTATATGCAAACTCAATGAATGGCAGACAATCTTCCCAAGTTTTTAAGTTCTTACCCACAATAGCATAAAGCAAGGTTCCTAAAGTTCTATTCACAATCTCAGTTTGTCCATCGGTTTGTGGGTGACAAGTGGTAGAATAAAGCAATTTAGTACCAAGCTTACCCCACAAAACTCTCCAAAAGTGTGAAAGGAACTTTGCATCCCTATCAGAAACTATAGTCCGTGGCACCCCATGTAACGTTACCGCCTCTCTAAAGAATAGGTCAGCAACATTATTAGCATCATCAGTTTTATGACAAGGAATGAAATGAGCCATTTTGCTAAATCTATCAACAACTACAAATATACTGTCTCTACCACGCATAGTCCTAGGCAAACCAAGTACAAAGTCCATAGATATATCAACCCAAGGTGAACTAGGAATAGGTAAAGGCATGTATAATCCATAAGGCATAGAGTTAGATTTGGCCTGTTTATAAGCAATACAAGAACTACAAACTTTTTCCACATCTCTACGCATATGAGGCCAATAAAAATGTTCATTCAGCATATCATAAGTCTTATGTACCCCAAAGTGTCCCATTAATCCCCCACAATGAGATTCAATCACAAGCAAATCTCACATAGAACATTTAGGCACACAAAGTTTGTTGCTCCTAAACAGATATCCATCATGTCTATAGAATTTATCAAATGCTCCATGCTCACATGCCACATATACATTGCCAAAATCAGAATCAGTTACATATAAGTCCTTGACATACTTAAATCCAAGCAACTTAGAACTAAGAGTAGTAATTAGAGCATATCTCATTGACAATGCATCAATAACAACATTATCTTTTCCATGCTTGTATTTAATCACATATGGCAATTGTTCAATAAATTCAACCCACTTACCATGCCTCTTATTGAGCTTACCTTGACCCTTCAAGTGTTTTAGGGCCTCATGATCTGTGTGGATGACAAACTCCTTAGGTAGCAAGTAGTGTTGCCAAACATTTAGAGTTCTTACCAAGGCATACAGCTCCTTGTCATAGGTTGAATAGTTGAGTTGGGCTCCATTCAATTTCTCACTAAAGTAGGCAATTGGTTTCTTTTCTTGCATTAGGACCGCCCCAATTCCCACACCAGAAGCATCACACTCAATTTCAAAAGTACTCTTAAAGTTAGGTAAAGAAAGTATAGGTGCAGATATTAACTTTCCTTTAAGCGTGTCAAACGTTTTCTGTTGTTCTTCTCCCCACTTGAACCCAACTTCCTTTTTGATTATTTCTGTTAGTGGTGCTGCAATTGAAGAGAAATCTTGTACAAATCTTCTATAAAAACTTGCCAACCCATGAAAGCTCCTAACTTCTGAAACTGATTTGGGAGTTGGCCATTCTTTGATAGCTTTCATTTTCTCCTCATCTACTTCAATACCTTGTGCACTCACAATAAATCCAAGAAATACAAGTCTATCTATATAGAATGTGCATTTGTTAAGTTTAGCATACAATTATTCAGACCTTAATGTTTGTAATACTATCCTAACATGCTCAACATGATCATTAAGAGACTTGTTATAAATGAGTATATCATCAAAGTATACTGTGAACACCCAAACTTTGAGGCTCAAAGAGCCAGTTTTCCTGGACTGCAAGCAGTCCGGCAGGACCGAAGGCCATTTTGGAAGTTTACCGAAAGTATGCCAATATGGTACTTGAAACGTCCAGGACGTCGCGAGGATCGCGGAACTGGTCCCGGAATTTTTTTCGGAGGTCCGGAGCTCTCGGAAAAGCCTCCGGAGCAAGAATTAGTAAAACCACCAGGCACAGCGGCCCAGCTGCTGGTTTCCGGTGGCCCAGCCGCCGAGCACCGGCGGCCCAGCAGCCGAGCACCGGCGGCGGGCCACCGGCGGCCCGAGCCGCCGACCACCGACGGCCCGAGCCGCCGACCACCGACGGCCCGAGCCGCCGAGACTCGGCGGCCCGGCCGCTGAAACAGTCCGTTTTTCGCCTATAAATAGTGACCCCGGGCCTTCTGTTTTCCTCACTCAGTCTGTGTTGACGGACGCTCCTTCTCCCCTACGCTCCTTGCGATTCTTTACTGCTTTTCTGCATTTTTATTTAGCTTTATTATTTTCTTGCTTTGTTATTTGGTCATTAAAATTAAAATTAATTAATATTCCCTTAACGAGGAGCTTAACCTGGAGTTAAGAAGTGGCCGCCGATTAAATCAGGTACATGAACTAAACTCTGCCTATTTAATTTTAGCATTTCATACATTCTTCTCTTCTACTCCTAATAATTCTATAACTGCATAAATGCATTCATGACATCTTTAGGCAAATAAATTGCCTCAATTAAATAAATTTAGGCTAAATGCCCGGTTAATTAATAATCGTGGTATTAAAGCTTAAATCCGACAATATTGGCTTAAAATATCTAGTCTATCAATGGCTATGGTATGATTGCCTTTATTTCGAACAATTTTCGGCTTAAGTCCAATTAATCAATAATTGTGACTAAAAGGCCTTAATTAATCACGTTCTTTTGGTATTGAATTGCCTACATTACAATCTAGTTAATCAATTTTTGGCAAACACATTGCCTATAAGTGAGATTGATCCTTTTTTAGCGACAAATCGCTTAAATCACAATTTTTGGCTAAAAAGCCTTAAATCAACCATTTTGGCGACAATTGCCTAAATAATCATCTTTTGGCAAACAGATTGCCTAAATTAACCTTTTTTGGCTAAAAGCCTTCAAATTAATCAATCTTTTGGCTAAAAGCCTTAAAATCAAGTCATTTTGGCGACAATCGCCTAAATCACAAAACTTTCTGGCCAAAGGCCTTAATCCATTTTTTTTGGCAAACAAATAAGCCCAATCAACATTTTTGGCAAAATGCCTAAAACAATCAATTTTTGGCAAAATGCCTAAACAAAAAAAAATGCACAAAGCATACACACACTCATGCATAAAGCATCCCCATTCAAAGCCCTCTAAAAGAGGCCTATCGAACTACGTTGACTTTGATCTTCCATTCAAACGGAAGTACGTAGGCACGTTTGGGATCTAACCCCGAGCGACAAGTCGAAATCACATAAACATTTTCATTGGTCTAATTATTTCATCTTACACCCTGCAAAGCATTCATTCATGGTTAGTTCATCAGCATGACATAGTCTCGGGATCCACCTCGTGTTCGTAGACCATGCCTTAACCATTTGGGTTAATTAATCTAGTAATTAGGTTAATTAAAATTGGAGTCACTTAGGGTTTTTCCTAGTTTACCCTAAAATAATTAAACAAGGTGGCGACTCATACATTCACGTGCATTTCTACCCTTAGTCACATGCATTCACATGCCTTGATGTTTGGGGTGGGGTTCACAGTTTGGCGACTCTGCTGGGGAAAGTACAATCTTTTTGCATAAGTGGACTACAATTGCTGAGTAAACTAACTAGCCCTTCCTTAGGGTTTTATTTTACTATGCTTTGTTTTGCAGGGTACCTCGACATAAATTGAGTGTTCTTTCTTTAAGAATACTTGATGAGGGGAAATTTGAACTTAATTGACAAATTTGATTAAAACATTTAAATTTGTTGATTTATTTGCACGATTGAGAATCCTTTTCTCCATTGCATAGAAAATGAATTTCAAATGAATTTCTTCTCTCTCTGTTCAAACTTCTGAGTCTAGATAGCAAGTAGCGCTGATCGGCAGGTCTCATTGATTATGTCGACGGACAGCCAAAGCGTCCTCCCTGTTACCGCAAACCGCCCCTAATCCTTTTGGGGGTGGCCCATGGGTATGCGTACCGTTGGACCCACGCGAAACTCTTTGTTTCACATGTGGTTACGTATATCCATACTCAAGGTTCAAGGGTCCCTTATAAGCCGATTCTCTATTTGAGTCATAGCCTATAGAAACTATCCTTTAGGACTGTATGCACCCAATGATGTGAACCATACCATTAAATAGATTATGACGTGTTGTTATGCGCATTCACGACATATCATAAACATGAGGTAAACACAAAGAGAGCATGAAACACTCTTCTCATTCATGCACAGTTGGACAAAAGAGTCGATCTACATCAGTTACCCTGACACACCAACCACTGTACCTAATCCAGCTACCCTTATCCTTACAGGTGCCCACGATCCGAGTGCCCACATCAGTGCCAGCCACACCTACAGTACTATCACCAGCTTCACCAGCTTCACCAGCTACACCAGCTTCACCTACAACCTCAACAGCTTTACCTGCACCAATGGCATCGCTCGCTGATATCCAAACCCTCATTGAACAATTGGAGGCCAGAATGGAGGCCAGAATGAATGAGGCCCTGGCCGCCCAAAGGGCCGCCCTAATAGCTGAATTGGGTAATGGGAATGGTAATGGAAATGGGGCTTCGGCCGGGGGAAATGGACCTGCTGCTTCCAATCAGGGTCCTGCTGCTGAACCTACAAACCCTACCCTAAACTTGGATGATGTGCCCTCCAAAACTACTTCTGAGCTGGAAGCTCAGAGAATGAGAGAGAAGCTAGAACTCCTGGAAAGATCTATCACTGCTCTCAAAACCCACAAGGAAGTGGTGGACATGGACTCCTTGTCCTTGTTCCTCGAGGCAAGACTGCCAACCAAGTTTAAGATGCCCAACATGGACAAATTCGATGGAACCGCTTGTCCTAAAACTCATTTGAAGATGTACGTGGGTGCCCTTAACCCGTTTGGATTGAGCAGCGAGCTCCTTGCTCAGTTGTTCCAACAATCACTCACCGGTGCTGCTTTGAGGTGGTTTGCTAGCCTGGACCGCTCTAAGATGAAAACATGGGAAGACATCTGTAATGCCTTCAATTCACAGTATCACTATAACATGGAGGTGGATGTCACTCGAAGAGAACTAGAAACCACCAAGCAGAAAAGCAATGAACCCTTTTCCTCCTTCCTTATGAGGTGGAGGGCCAAGGCCGCCCAGATGATTAACCGGCCTTCTGAACAAGAACAGGTGGACATAATAATAAAGAACCTGCAACCTGTCTACCAATACCAGCTACAAACCCAGTACCTACCAACATTCTAGTCGCTCATTGCCACTGCTACGAAGGTAGAAGATCTGATTCAAATGGGGCAACTGAAAGAAGACTCAGGAACCTCAAAGTACAAGAAACCTAGCCAAGCTAGTAAAGTCCACGAAGTGGCAAGCATCACCCCCACTAACCCTTTGCGTGTGGGGAACATGAGGAATGGCAATCAGTCCAGAAGAACCTATACTGATCTCGGGATGCCAATCCTTTTGGTTTTCTGAGAGGCTGTCAAGGCCAACTACATCAAGCCCTTGGAAGCAAGGCCACCACCAAACCCATTACCAAGAAATTACAAAGCTGATGAATACTGTGAGTACCATCAGGGGTATGGGCACAAAACTGAAGCGTGTTGGACGCTTAAGAACCGTATCCAAGACTTGGTGGACAACGGCTCTATTATTCCGAGAAGTAAGCCAAACATTAGCACTAATCCCTTACCAAATCATGGGGTAAATGCTATTGTTGCTGACCAGGAACTGATCGATCCTTTCGAACTGTTCCTAGAAATGAATAACATCTGTGTCTTGGATCTGAATGACCTAACCGAAGAGCTTGATGCTATAACCAGGAGCGGGAGACAATATGAACCATTAGTTTTGGACAAAATCCAAAATAAACCCTACCAGAGGGCAGAGGAGCTAAAAGAAGACCCGGTACTTGCACAGCTAAAAAAGACACAAGCTAAGGTATCAATCTGGGAACTTCTAGCATCATCCTTTCCTCATCGCCAAGCTCTTTGCAAGGCTTTGAGTCAACTTCAGACATCAGTGGAGGTTAGCCCCGAAGTGCTAGTATCCACCCTTACCCAATCGTCTAAGATGCAGAGCATCGGGTTTTCTGATGACGACTTACCCAAAGAGGGAGGCAGTCATAATAATGCCCTGTATGTCACTGTCCAGACCAGAGACAAAACTGTGCCCATGGTTCTCATTGATAATGGGTCAGCACTAAACGTCTGCCCACTAAGGGTAGCCAGCTGTCTGGGGTTGGAGGAAACAGATTTCACTCCATCGGACCAAATAGTGAAAGCTTATGACAGTACCCGGAGGGAAGTGTTGGGGGTTGCTACGCTGAAGTTAACAGTTGGGCCGGCTATGATGGAAGTCCCATTCCAAGTAATTGATGTACCGACTAGCTTCAATCTGCTTCTGGGCCGACCCTGGATACATCACACTAAGGCAGTACCCTCATCCCTGCACCAAAAGGTCAAGTTTCCCTATGAGGATAAGGTTATCACCATTCAGGGGGATGACTACAGTCAGCTCAAAAAGCCAAAAGGCCAGCCTCTCTTTGAGGTCAACCCTGAAACTGCCAATTTACCCCTTTCTGGATTTCAATATGACACTGTGCAGTTTATAGAGGGAAAGACTGCAAGCTCTCGAATTCTCTTTGATTTCGGGACGGTGCAAATAAACTGCATAGTGCCTCTGATGCTGAAAATGTCCTATCTGCCAGGAATGATTATGGCAAGATCCGAAAAAACATACCCCGCACTACAAGCCTGGGAGTGTCCGGTGAATGAGGGGACCTATGGACTAGGCTATGAGCCTACTGATGAGGACCGGGCTGAAAGAGGTAGAAGGGGAAGGAAGGAGAGTATACAGATGCGGCCTTACCTCTTGACTCTGAATGGTTACTTCTACAAACCGGGAGAACCGATTCCTTATCATGGCATCCAGGAACCATTCCGCTGCCCGGCTGCTAAGAAGATGCTGCCTAGGTTAGAGATATTCTCGGATGTCTGGGGCAACAAGCCCGAAACCATAACTGAACTGGAGGCGGAAGACTTCATGCAGCCTAGTCTCTTTGACGAGGTTGCGGTTATCACCGGAAGTGACGAGAATCGAGACTTGCTCAACCTGATCAAGCCAAGCAGAGGACCTCTCACCAACTGGTACGCCGAGGAGGATCGTACTGCTGATAGACCCCCTCCCGAGTCAAACCAAGAGTCAAAATCTGTAACAAAGTCCGGTACTGAGTTCAAGTCTGACCCCGAGTCTGAAACCGAGTCAGAGTCCAGTTCTAGTTCTGAGTCGTCTGTGTCGGATCTAGAAGATCAAGATTTCAAATTCGATGTATTTTTTGAAGACAATTCCGTCATAATCAATAAAGGCTTGCAAATTCTTGACTACCCTGCGTGTCTATCTTTCCAAGCATTTCCAAGCAAAAATAATCAAATAAATGAAATAAAAAATGAAAAGGAAAAAATAATAATTGGCAAAGAAGAAAATGAACATACATATATTGCATCTGATTGTATGAACAGGGAACAAGTCAGTGAATGTTTGAAGAAATTTGCTGATTGCTTCATGTGGAAGTCAAGTGACATCACGGGAATCGACCCAGCAATAGTGGTGCATAAGATTCCGGTATACCCTGAGGCTAAGCTAGTGAAACAAAAGCTTAGAAGGCTGAAGACAGAATGGTCCTTGAAAATCAAGGAGGAAGTTGCCAAGCAACTGGAGAACAAGTTCATAGAACCCATTGCTTACCCGACATGGTTAGCAAACATTGTGCCGGTTCCTAAGAAGGATGGAAAAGTCAGAATGTGTGTGGATTATCGGGATTTGAATAAAGCATGTCCGAAGGACGACTTCCCCCTGCCGCACATTGACTTGTTGGTGGACCGTATGGCCGGACACGAGATGGTCTCCTTGACTAATCTCGCTGTCGGGTACAACCAAATAATGATGCATTTGCCAGACAAAGAGAAAACGACATTCATCACAGAGTGGGGAACCTATTGTTACAGGGTCATGCCTTTTGGGCTCAAAAATGCCAGGGCAACCTATCAAAGAATGGCGACAACCATCTTCCATGACATGATTCACAAAGAAGTAGAAGTGTATGTGGACGACATGGTTGTCAAATCAAAAACAGTTGAAGAACATACAACAGCACTTGAGAAGTTCTTCCTTAGACTTCGAAAGTACAACTTAAAGCTCAACTCGGCGAAATGTCTATTTGGAGCTACATCCGGAGTATTTCTAGGGCACATGGTCAGTCGGAAGGGCATAGAGATTGACCCTTCAAAAGCCAAGGCCATTTTGGAAATGCCAGCGCTGAGGACGGAAAAAGAAGTTCGGGGTTTCTTGGGAAGGCTACAGTACATCAGCCGGTTCATTAATCAATTGGCCGATACTTGTGGTCCGATTTTCAAATTACTCAGGAAAGGAGTAGCGGTTAAGTGGAATGAGGATTGCCAGAAAGCTTTCGACCAAGTCAAGCAATATCTGCTATCCCCACCAGTTTTACGGCCACTAAGGCTAGGAAAGCCTTTGTTATTATACCTATCAGTGACAGAAGAAGCGATGGGTGCAATGCTAGCTCAACAAGCAGAAGATACAAGGATAGAAAATGCCGTGTATTACTTAAGCAAAAGGATGCTAGAATACGAGCTAAAATACAACAAGATAGAGAAGTTGTGTCTGGCCCTAGTTTGGGCCTGTACAAAGCTGCAGCACTACCTCTTGTCTTACACAACCTATGTCATTTCTGAATCGAACCCCTTGAAATTCCTTATGGAGAGGCCAATTCTTGACTGTAAGATGGCTAAGTGGGTATCAGTGCTCGCAGCTTATGATTTAAAATTTGTACAAAGGAAGGCAGTGAAAGGTGGAGCCTTGGCTGACCAATTAGCAGAATTACCGGTCGAAGACCAAATGCCAGAGGTAGAATTTCCTGACGAAGACTTATTGAGCTTGGAAAGTGAAGTCTGGGAAATGTACTTTGATGGAGCTTCAAACTACAATGGAAACGGGGTTGGAGTCGTATTCAAAACTCCTTGTGGAGAATACATCCCAATCGCAGTCAAATTGGATTTCGACTGCACTAACAATGAAGCCGAGTATGAAGCTTGCATCAAGGGGTTAGAAGCGGCCCTAGAAAAGGAAATAAAAGTCCTCAAGGTTTTCGGGGATTCCAATTTAATAGTCTCCCAAGCCTTGAGAAAATGGAAAATTAAGGAAGAGCGGTTGGTTCCTTACCTACAACGCTTAGACGAACTGGCCCAACAGTTTGAGGAACTATCTTTCCACTACCTACCGTGCGCCAAAAATCAGTTTGCGGATGCCCTAGCTACCTTGGCCTCCATGGTTAATGTAGGGGGAGACCAAGTCATTTGACCTCTGACAGTACGGCTACAGAAACAGCCAGCACACGTCATGCATCTGGTAGATGACAAGCCTTGGTATTGGGATATACAGAATTATCTTCAGAATGAAGCCTACCCGGAGGGATCCACCAAGACTGATCAATGGACATTGAGATAGTTAGCATCTAGATATTTCCTTATTGGGGGAGTTCTGTATAGGAAAAGTTGGAATGGCCTGCACCTAAGGTGCGTTGATGAGGGGGAAGCTCAAACCATCATGGATTCCTTGCATAATGGGGAGTCCGGTCTGCACATGCACGGGATAGCCTTGGCTCGAAAAATTATGAACTTAGGTTATTACTGGTCGACCATGAATGCAGATTGCGTGAGGCACGCGCGGAAGTGCCATGAGTGTCAAATTTTTGCCAAGCTGCAAAAGCAGCCTCCGGTCAATCTGAATCCCATTGCTTCGCCCTGGCCTTTCGCAACTTGGGGCATAGATGTGATCGGAAAGATCCATCCAAAGGCCTCCAATGGCCATCAATTCATCCTGGTTGCTGTCGATTATTTCACTAAGTGGATTGAGGCAGCTTCTTATTCAGTCTTGAATGCCAAGAAAGCAGCACAGTTCGTTCGTACCAACATCCTCTATCGGTATGGAACACCATTTGAGATCATTACTGACAACGGGTCTCACTTTCAAAGTGAATTTTCGGACCTACTGAAGCAAAAGAAGATTCAGCATCACAAGTCTTCACCCTATCGTCCACAAACGAATGGGGCCGTAGAGGCTGCAAACAAGGCTATAAAGGTCATTTTGCAGAAGACAGTTCAAAAGCATAGAGCTTGGCACGAACAATTGCCAAATGCCTTGTGGGGATACAGGACTTCAATCAGAACGCCTACTGGGGCAACCCCGTATTCCTTAGTATATGGCATGGAAGCAGTGTTGCCTATTGAGCTGGAAGTTCAGTCGGCGAGGGTTATCCGGGAAAGCTAGATCAGCGAAGCAAATTGGGCTGAGAATTATCGTTTGCAACTCTTGGGTATGGATGAAAAGCGATTGCAAGCAATCCACCAAACTCAAGTTTATCAAAGAAGAATAGCGCGGCATTTCAATAAGAAGGTCAAAGACCGGAAACTGGAAGAAGGTTGTTTGGTTCTGAAGGAGATTAGACAACCAATCATAGATCCACGTGGGAAGTTTCGTCCTCATTGGGCTGAACCCTATGTGCTAAAGAAGATATTGTCAGGCGGAGCCGTTATTTTGACTGATTTGGATGGTTTGGAATTCACTAATCCATGTAATTTAGATCAGTTAAAAGATATTTTGTGTAATTGTAATCATTGCATAATGTAAGATGAACTACATTAGACCTGATTCTCTTTGGAAAAAAGAAATTATATATCGGAGATATGTAGGCAGCCCTCTTTGGGGCACGGTCTAAACATTAATAAAAAAAATCATCATTTCATAATTTCATTCTTCTTTGCCAAATAAAAAAAAAGAAGAAAATAAGAAAAAAAAAAGAAAAAAAAGGAAAACCCGCTAAGTCGAAAACCCGCTAAGTCGAAAACCCGAAAGGGCGGCTTAGGCAAAAGTCGGGGCCCGCTAAGCTGAAAACCCAAAAAGGGCGGCTTAGACAAAAATGGGTAAGCTCGCTAAGTTGAAAACCCGAAAGGGCAGCTTAGGCAAAAATTAGAGCTTGAAATAAATAAAGTTGGAAAATGCTTGGAAAGCTAAATGATTTTCTCAATTCAAGCTAAAAAAGTCAAATCTCATTCCAATAGCAGCCCAAAGTCAGGCAGAAAGCAAAAGAGTCCAAACAAATAATAAAGTCTAAATCCAAGTCTAAAGCAAAAAATACATCCAAAGAAAAAATCCAAAAGCCAAATAAAAGTCAAAATAAAAGACAACAAAAGTCTAAAAGCCTATAGGAGTCTAGATGTCCCGTCTCCTCCGTGGAGCAACATCCTCTGAGTCATCCTTAGCTGTTAAACTATGCTCCACCTCGCCTGTCCTAGGAGCCAGCATAATCTCCTCCCCAGTCCTATGAACCCCTTCCCCATATGTCATAAGCATGTGATGCATATGATGAATGAGAAGAAATACACGCAATGTGTGTGAGTCGCCACCTTGTTTAATTATTTCAGGGTAAACTAGGAAAAAACCCTATGTGACTCCAATTTTAATTAACCTAGTTGCTAGATTAATTATCCCAATGTTTAAGGCACAGTCTGCGAACCTGAGGTGGATCCCGAGACTATGTCACGCTGATAAACTAACCGATGAATGAATGCTTTGCAAGGTGAATGATGTAATTGGACCAAATGAAATGTTAAAGTGATTTCGACTTGCCACCCGGGGTGAAATCCCGAACGTGCCTACGTACTTCCGTTTGAATGGAAGATCAAAGTCAACGTAGTTCGATAGGCCTTCTTTGAAGGGCTTTGAAGGTGTATGCTTAATGCATGAGTGTGTATGCTTTGTGCATGAGTGTGTATGCTTTGTGCATGAGTGTGTATGCTTTGTGCATGAGTGTGTATGCTTTGTGCATGTTTGTTTAGGCATTTTGCCAAAAATATTGATTTTGAGGTATTTGTGCCAAAATGGTTCATTTAAACGATTTATCGCTCAAAAGATTGATTTTAAGGCCTTTGGCCAAAAATTGGTTCATTTTAAGGCATTTTGCCAAAAATGTTGATTTTACGGCTTTGAGCCGAAAATGGTTGATTTTAAAGGCATTTTGCCAAAAGATTGATTTTAAGCGATTTGTCGCTAAAAAATGGTTAATCTCATTTATAAGCAATTTGTTTGCTAAAAATCGATTAGACCGTAGGCAATTAGTTGCCAAAATTGATTGATTAAATGTAGGCAATTTTGTTGCCAAAAAACGTGATTAAATGAGGCCGTTAGCCACAATTATTGATTAATTGGACTTTTAGGCGAGATTGTTCGAAATAAGGCAATTGAACCGTAGTTATTAATTAACTAGGCTCTTTTAGCCAATATTGTCGGATTTAAACTTTAATACCACGATTATTGATTAACCGGGCATTTAAGCTTAATCAAATTAATTTAAGACGGTTTATTTGTCTAAAGGATGATGTGAATGCATTTATGCAATTATAGAATTATTAAGAGTAGAAAAGAAGTATGCATGAAGTGCTAAAATTAAATAGGCAGAGTTTCGTTTACGTACCTGATTTAATCGTCGACCACTTCTTAACTCCAGGTTAAGCTCCTCGTTTAGGTATATTAATTAATTTTTAATTTTATTTTTTTTAGTGGTCAAATATCACAATAAAAATGCAATAAAAATTAAATTAAAATGCAAAAAGCGGTAAAGAAGGATGCAAAGAGCGTGAGAGAGAGAAGGTTTCGTCTATCAAAATAGACAAGGCGCCAGAAAATGGCTGAAAATGGCCTATT